>NC_090929.1:1674920982-1675068482 GCF_040938575.1 Ambystoma mexicanum | reverse complement strand
ACATGGGGTGCAGGCTGGCAGGACACTCCAGAGGCGGGCTAAGCAGTGGCAGCATGGGGTGCAGGCAGGCAGGACACTCCAGTGGCGGGCTAGGCAGTGGCAGCATGGGGTGCAGGCCATTCCAGAGTGGGGCTAGGCAGTGGCGGCATCGGGTGCAGGCAGGCAGGACACTCCAGAGGCGGGCTAGGCAGTGGCGGCATGGGGTGCAGGCAGGACACTCCAGAGGCGGGCTAGGCAGTGGCGGTATCGGGTGTAGGCAGGCTGGACACTCCAGAGGCGGGCTAAGCAGTGGCAGCATGGGGTGCAGGCAGGCAGGACACTCCAGAGTCGGGCTAGGCAGTGGCAGCATCGGGTGTAGGCAGGCAGGACACTCCAGAGGCGGGCTAGGCAGTGGCAGCATGGGTGCAGGCAGGCCACTCCAGAGGCGGGCTCGGCAGTGGCGGCATGGGGTGCAGGCAGGCAGGACACTCCAGAGGCGGGCTAGGCAGTGGCGGCATCAGGTGCAGGCAGGTAGGACACTCCAGAGGCGGGCTAGGCAGTGGCAGCATGGGGTGCAGGCTGGCAGGACACTCCAGAGGCGGGCTAGGCAGTGGCGGCATGGGGTGCAGGCAGGCAGGACACTCCAGAGGCGGGCTAGGCAGTGGCAGCATGGGGTGCAGGCAGGCAGGACACTCCAGAGGCGGGCTAGGCAGTGGCGACATGGGGTGCAGGCAGGCAGGACTCTCCAGATGCGGGCTAGGCAGTGGCAGCATGGGGTGCAGTCAGGCAGGACACTCCAGAGGCAGGCTAGTCAGTGGCGACATGGGGTGCAGGCAGGCAGGACACTCCAGAGGCGGGCTAGGCAGTGGCGGCATAGGGTGCAGGCAGGTAGGACACTCCAGAGGCGGGCTAGGCAGTGGCGGCATCGGTGCAGGCAGGCAGGACACTCCAGAGACGGGCTAGGCAGTGGCGGCATGGGGTGCAGGCAGGACACTCCAGAGGCGGGCTAAGCAGTGGCGGCATCGGGTGCAGGCAGGCAGGACACTCCAGAGGCGGGCTAGGCAGTGGTGGCATGGGGTGCAGGCAGGCAGGCTACTCCAGAGGCGGGCTAGGCAGTGGCGGCATGGGGTGCAGGCAGGCAGGACACTCCAGAGGCGGGCTAGGCTGTGGCGGCATGGGGTGCAGGCAGGACACTCCAGAGGCGGGCTAAGCAGTGGCAGCATCGGGTGCAGGCAGGCCACTCCAGAGGCGGGCTAGGTAGTGGCAGCATGGGGTGCAGGCAGGCAGGACACTCCAGAGGCGGGCTAGGCAGTGGCAGCATGGGGTGCAGGCAGGCAGGACACTCCAGAGGCAGGCTAAGCAGTGGCGGCATCGGGTGCAGGCAGGCAGGACACTCTAGAGGCGGGCTAGGCAGTAGCGGCATGGGGTGCAGGCAGGACACTCCAGAGGCGGGCTAGGCAGTGGCGGCATGGGGTGCCGGCAGGCAGGACATTCCAGAGGCGGGCTAGGCAGTGGCGGCATGGGGTGCAGGCAGAAAGGACACTCCAGAGGAGGCGGGCTAGGCAGTGGCAGCATGGGGTACAGGCAGGCAGGACACTCCAGAGGCGGGCTACGCAGTGGCAGCATGGGGTGCAGGCAGGCAGGACACTCCAGAGGAGGCGGGCTAGGCAGTGGCGGCATGGGGTGCCGGCATGCAGGACACTCCAAAGGCGGGCTAGGCAGTGGCGGCATGAGGTGCAGGCAGGCCACTCCAGAGTCGGGCTAGGCAGTGGCGGCATGGGGTGCAGGCAGGCTGGACACTCCAGAGGAGGGGGGCTAGGCAGTGGCAGCATGGGGTGCAGGCAGACAGGACACTCCAGAGGCGGGCTAGGCAGTGTCAGCATGGGGTGCAGCCAGGCAGGCCACTCCAGAGTCAGGCTAGACAGTGGCGGCATGGGGTGCAGGCAGGCTGGACACTCCAGAGGAGGGGGGGCTAGGCAGTGGCAGCATGGGGTGCAGTCAGGCAGGACACTCCAGAGGCAGGCTAGTCAGTGGCGACATGGGGTGCAGGCAGGCAGGACACTCCAGAGGCGGGCTAGGCAGTGACGGCATGGGGTGCAGGCAGGCAGGACACTCCAGAGGCGGGCTAGGCAGTGACGGCATGGGGTGCAGGCAGGCAGGACACTCCAGAGGCGGGCTAGGCAGTGACGGCATGGGGTGCAGGCAGGACACTCCAGAGGCGGGCTAGGCAGTGACAGCATGGGGTGCAGGCAGGCTGGACACTCCAGAGGAGGGGGGCTAGGCAGTGGCAGCATGGGGTGCAGGCTGGCAGGACACTCCAGAGGCGGGCTAGGCAGTGCCGGCATCGGGTGCAGGCTGGCAGGCCACTCCAGAGTCAGGCTAGACAGTGGTGGCATGGGGTGCAGGCAGGCAGGACACTCCAGAGTTAGGCTAGACAGTGGCGGCATGGGGTGCAGGCAGGCAGGACACTCCAGAGGCGGACTAGGCAGTGGCGGCATGGGGTGCAGGCAGGCAGGACACTCCAGAGGCGGGCTAGGCAGTGGGGGCATCGGGTGCAGGCTGGCAGGACACTCCAGAGGCGGGCTAGGCAGTGGCAGTATCGGGTGCAGGCTGGCAGGCCACTCCAGAGTCAGGCTAGACAGTGGCGGCATGGGGTGCAGGCAGGCAGGACACTCCAGAGTTAGGCTAGACAGTGGCGGCATGGGGTGCAGGCAGGACACTCCAGAGGCGGACTAGGCAGTGGCAGCATGGGGTGCAGGCAGGCAGGACACTCCAGAGGCGGGCTAGGCAGTGGCGGCATCGGGTGCAGGCTGGCAGGACACTCCAGAGGCGGACTAGGCAGTGGCAGCATGGGGTGCAGGCAGGCAGGACACTCCAGAGGCGGGCTAGGCAGTGGCGGCATGGGGTGCAGGCAGGCAGGACACTCCAGAGGCGGGCTAGGCAGTGGCGGCATGGGGTGCAGGCAGGCAGGACACTCCAGAGGCGGGCTAGGCAGTGGCAGCATGTGGTGCAGGCAGGCAGGACACTCCAGAGGCAGGCTAAGCAGTGGCGGCATCGGGTGCAGGCAGGCAGGACACTCCAGAGGCGGGCTAGGCAGTGGCGGCATGGGGTGCAGGCAGGACACTCCAGAGGCGGGCTAGGCAGTGGCGGCATGGGGTGCCGGCAGGCAGGACATTCCAGAGGCGGGCTAGGCAGTGGCGGCATGGGGTGCAGGCAGAAAGGACACTCCAGAGGAGGCGGGCTAGGCAGTGGCAGCATGGGGTACAGGCAGGCAGGACACTCCAGAGGCGGGCTACGCAGTGGCAGCATGGGGTGCAGGCAGGCAGGACACTCCAGAGGAGGCGGGCTAGGCAGTGGCGGCATGGGGTGCCGGCATGCAGGACACTCCAAAGGCGGGCTAGGCAGTGGCGGCATGAGGTGCAGGCAGGCCACTCCAGAGTCGGGCTGGGCAGTGGCGGCATGGGGTGCAGGCAGGCTGGACACTCCAGAGGAGGGGGGCTAGGCAGTGGCAGCATGGGGTCAGGCAGACAGGACACTCCAGAGGCGGGCTAGGCAGTGTCAGCATGGGGTGCAGGCAGGCAGGCCACTCCAGAGTCAGGCTAGACAGTGGCGGCATGGGGTGCAGGCAGGCTGGACACTCCAGAGGAGGGGGGGCTAGGCAGTGGCAGCATGGGGTGCAGGCAGGCAGGACACTCCAGAGGCAGGCTAGTCAGTGGCGACATGGGGTGCAGGCAGGCAGGACACTCCAGAGGCGGGCTAGGCAGTGACGGCATGGGGTGCAGGCAGGCAGGACACTCCAGAGGCGGGCTAGGCAGTGACGGCATGGGGTGCAGGCAGGCAGGACACTCCAGAGGCGGGCTAGGCAGTGACGGCATGGGGTGCAGGCAGGCAGGACACTCCAGAGGCGGGCTAGGCAGTGACGGCATGGGGTGCAGGCAGGCTGGACACTCCAGAGGAGGGGGGCTAGGCAGTGGCAGCATGGGGTGCAGGCAGGCAGGACACTCCAGAGGCAGGCTAGGCAGTGGCGGCATCGGGTGCCGGCTGGCAGGCCACTCCAGAGTCAGGCTAGACAGTGGCGGCATGGGGTGCAGGCAGGCAGGACACTCCAGAGTTAGGCTAGACAGTGGCGGCATGGGGTGCAGGCAGGCAGGACACTCCAGAGGCGGACTAGGCAGTGGCGGCATGGGGTGCAGGCAGGCAGGACACTCCAGAGGCGGGCTAGGCAGTGGGGGCATCGGGTGCAGGCTGGCAGGACACTCCAGAGGCGGGCTAGGCAGTGGCAATATCGGGTGCAGGCTGGCAGGCCACTCCAGAGTCAGGCTAGACAGTGGCGGCATGGGGTGCAGGCAGGCAGGACACTCCAGAGTTAGGCTAGACAGTGGCGGCATGGGGTGCAGGCAGGACACTCCAGAGGCGGACTAGGCAGTGGCAGCATGGGGTGCAGGCAGGCAGGACACTCCAGAGGTGGGCTAGGCAGTGGCGGCATCGGGTGCAGGCTGGCAGGACACTCCAGAGGCGGACTAGGCAGTGGCAGCATGGGGTGCAGGCAGGCAGGACACTCCAGAGGCGGGCTAGGCAGTGGCGGCATGGGGTGCAGGCAGGCATGACACTCCAGAGGCGGGCTAGGCAGTGGCGGCATGGGGTGCAGGCAGGCAGGACACTCCAGAGGCGGGCTTGGCAGTGGCGGCATGGGGTGCAGGCAGGCAGGACACTCCAGAGGCGGGCTAGGCAGTGGCGGCATGGGGTGCAGGCAGGCAGGACACTCCAGAGGCGGGCTAGGCAGTGGCGGCATGGGGTGCAGGCAGGCAGGACACTCCAGAGGCGGGCTAGACAGTGGAACCTTACAACCATCCACAACAAAAATACAATACAGAGTGCTTTATTGGCATGACACGTTAGACAAATATTGCTAAGTAAATACCTGGGATAATAAAGGTTACAGTCCCTCCAGTAGAGATCATTTTGTTTTTTATTCTTCTTTTAAAGGCCATATTACTGTCTGCACTTTCTCTTCTCCGGTGGCGCACAAGAGCATGGTTTACAATGCATACTAAACTAAAAAGAAGGTGCCAGCAAGACTATAAAACAACTCTCTCCTTCCTCCTCCCCGAAGTGAAAACACACAGGTTATACAGGCTGAATAATATACTTATAAGCAGGCTGGTCAACAGGGAATTAAACTGCAGGTGGGATAAAGGAGGTCATTGATTTGAAAGAGGAGAAAACACCTAGCCCACCTACCCACAGGTTCTCTACATTAGTCTCTTTGTTAATGACTCAACAGGATGGATCTGATCTTTTATGGGTGGGGGGGGGTGTTGAATAGTTGTAGCTGTGGTTCGTAGGCATCAAGTTGGGTAGAAGGTTCTAAGTTACAGTACTTCATACTTTCAAACAGATGGTTCAATCGGCCACTTTGATCAGCCACTGGGACTGTGTTTGAGTTGGGAGGCCTGCTTGTCTCAATGGGAGGCTCAAATGTGCAAAGATAATGGTATGGCCAGTGTTTTGATGGTAGTGAAGATGGCTTGATAGGGCTCAATCATAGCATTGATGACTTTGAACAGATGGCTCAATGGCTCGTCTTGGTTGGGGCACTGGGGCTGTATTTGAGTTGAGGAGGCCTACTGGTCTCAATGGGAGGCTCAAATGTGCAAAGATAATGGTATGGCCAGTGTTTTGAGGGTAGTGAAGATGGCTTGATAGGGCTCAATCATAGCATTGATGACTTTGAACAGATGGCTCAATGGCTCGTCTTGGTTGGGGCACTGGGGCTGTATTTGAGTTGAGGAGGCCTACTGGTCTCAATGGGAGGCTCAAATGTGCAAAGATAATGGTATGGCCAGTGTTTTGAGGGTAGTGAAGATGGCTTGATAGGGCTCAATCATAGCATTGATGACTTTGAACAGATGGCTCAATGGCTCGTCTTGGTTGGGGCACTGGGGCTGTATTTGAGTTGAGGAGGCCTACTGGTCTCAATGGGAGGCTCGAATGTGCAAAGATAATGGTATGGCCAGTGTTTTGAGGGTAGTGAAGATGGCTTGATAGGGCTCAATCATAGCATTGATGACTTTGAACAGATGGCTCAATGGCTCGTCTTGGTTGGGGCACTGGGGCTGTATTTGAGTTGAGGAGGCCTACTGGTCTCAATGGGAGGCTCGAATGTGCAAAGATAATGGTATGGCCAGTGTTTTGAGGGTAGTGAAGATGGCTTGATAGGGCTCAATCATAGCATTGATGACTTTGAACAGATGGCTCAATGGCTCGTCTTGGTTGGGGCACTGGGGCTGTATTTGAGTTGAGGAGGCCTACTGGTCTCAATGGGAGGCTCGAATGTGCAAAGATAATGGTATGGCCAGTGTTTTGAGGGTAGTGAAGATGGCTTGATAGGGCTCAATCATAGCATTGATGACTTTGAACAGATGGCTCAATGGCTCGTCTTGGTTGGGGCACTGGGGCTGTATTTGAGTTGAGGAGGCCTACTGGTCTCAATGGGAGGCTCGAATGTGCAAAGATAATGGTATGGCCAGTGTTTTGAGGGTGGTGAAGATGGCTTGATAGGTCTCAATCTTAGCATAGATGTATTCGAACAGATGGCTCAATGGCTCGACTTGGTTTGGGACTGTCTTTCAGTTGGGTAGCCTCAAAGGTCGCTATTGGCAGCTCAATCATGCAAATAAGGTCTTGTCGAGTGATTTGAGGGTGGTCAAGATGGCTGAATAGGGCTCAATAGCAGAATAGATTACTTTGAACAATGTCTCAATGGCTCAACTATGTTCGGTCAATTAGGATGTGCTTGAGTTGGGATGGATCGATGGTCTTGATGTGGGCGTCTCGATTATGCAAAGCTGAAGGTTCAGTATAGTGTTTTTATGGTGGTCAAGATGGTAAGATGGTTCGACTGTGCAGTTTTCCCTGGAAAGCTGGACTCAAAGACTCATTCAGCCATCCCGTGCACAAAGTTAGCTTGCTTGATGGCAGATCAACGGCTTGAAACGGACTCAATACATGTGGGGTGTATTCAAAGGCCCCCAAACTGAAGTCCCTTTCACATGAAAAGCAGGATTCTTCAATACTGACACAAAAACTGCTTTGCATGTGTGATTGCAAATGAAAACTGAAGGGCCCTGTGAAAAAGGCCTACCTGTCATTACCCAAGGAAAAGCAGCATTTTAATTCACAAGGCTAGAAGAAAAATCAAAGGTCACTTTCACATGAAAAATAGGATTTTTAAACACTGTCACAAAAATGGATGTCCATGTGAGTGTGCAAGTTGAAGCAGTTTAAACGTGAAAAATGTACCTTTGCTAACATAAAAAGGTCAAGGAAAATTCATGATGTGCGTGTAGACAAAAAGTAAGGTATATTATATTATGTTTCGCATTCAAACTACCAGCAGACATTTGAACAGAAAAGCCACTTTGTTTTTGTGAAAAAGTGTCTCTAGGCCAGAGTCAAACCCTTTTTCTGGCTGTTGGACACATGTCACCACAAACTCCACCACTGTAAGGCTATCATACTATTGTTTACAAGAGCAATAACATGTGGCCTTCCTGAAAGGTGGTGCCCCTGAAGACTGGGCTCTGTGCAGAGACAACTGGCCTTCGCTGAAGCGTGACCAGAATGTAGACAGTAGGTGTGAGAAGGGAGGCTGAAAATCCAACTTCAAACAGGCAACCAACTTGAAAGAGCAGTTGCAAACACAAAGAAAATAAACAAATAAAAACTCTGGTTACAGGCGAGCCCAGTGAGACCATATGGCCTGGAGGCAGAAGAATTGTCATTTGTCCCACATGAAGATTTACTATTAATTTAAAAGGACTATTATCATACAGGCCTTTTCTCCAGCAGCCATAAATCAGTTTCTCTTCATTTATGTACCATTTTGTTAGGTCATTTCTAGTCGAATTTGGAGATATACAATTCATGCACCCACAAGTTAGGGAACTATAATGGGCAGATAAACTAGGTTTCTGGCTGATCTGAAAATGTCCCGAATGTAAGAATTGGCAAACTGGTGAAGGGTAAAATTAGGAACATGGCTAGGAAATTACATGTTCATAACTATTACGCTTTCTGTGATAATGGCATACAATTGCTAAATGGCCATGCAACATGGTGCAGACCTGGCTGTCATTTTATTTAATTTCCTATGATTAACTGAAAAGGAAAATATATATATCATGGCAATTATTAGTAAAATTATGAAGTTTTGCCACATAACTATATTTTTGCACAACATTGACATGAGAAACAAACGGGGCTTGTAAATAAAGCTGCCATTTGTCTGCTCCAGACCCCTAAACCAATCCTGACTGAGAGGCTGGGGTTCGGAGGAGAGAGAAGGATAACTGTCTAAACCTATTGGTGTGACCTCTTGCAGGGTACCCCCTAAAGACTGTAAAATTGGTGGTGTCATCACTGCTATATAAGAGGGACTTCACTGGAAGGAAGGGACAGAGCTGCTGAAATGTACCATTAAAAGAGTGCTTCTGCAACTTACATCTGACAGCTGCAAGGAAACACCAGAGGGGATTGCTGAGAGTGCATCTGGGTGGAGCGGTATATTGCTAGGAAGGCTTAAACGCTGACTGGGTCCTATGGTGGAGAGCGGGAGGCCATCCTTGAGAGTGGAGTGGAGTGGAGTGATCAGACCCCACCCTATCTTTCCAGAGGGTCCTGGCATGCAGCTGCCAGAGGCTTTCTATGTAAGTAGAACTGAGCCCTGGGAAAACAAAAGACGGGAGAGTCTGCTTGCCCTAAATCCCTTCCTTCTACAGTGGGTGGGGGCAAAACTATGTAGATCCTTAGCCTACTTAATTAAAATGATTAATTTAATTAATTCCCCATTTGGTGGAACACTACAGGTGATTAATGTTAAAATGTGTAATTAACAAAGCTCACTTCCCAGTGTGCACTGAAAATTATAACCTATAATTTAATTGGGTAATCCTGCTTGTCCTATTGACTCCGACTTCTTTAGGAAAGAGGGGTGTCTTTGTTCTTAAATCAGTCCAATCTTTTTATCCAGCTTCCCCGACACAGGCCTTTCACTGTAGGGGGGTCTGAAATCCAGAATTCCCCAAATCATTCCAGTTTTTCTGTCCGACTTCCCCAACACAGACAAAAGTAGGGGGGGAGTTCTGCAAAACTTACCGCTAAATCACCCTGTGTTTTTTTTTAAACCAAAGGTATGGGTGAAATCTTAATTGCCACATGTATTTGTGCCAATCTTGAAATCCTACTGCTAGCCTTTATAGCACACAGGAAAATCAAAACTGTGCAGCACTACATCCATAAATGTGTTCACTGACCTGCGCTAACTATTCCTTGAAGTGACATGTGTAGAAAGTAAAGGATTGTGATTTGTGTTCTTTTCAATTCGCTTTTCGGATTTATTTATGTTGAGAGAAGTTGATTGTGTTGTGCCACAGATAAAGTGGTGTTTGACATTTTTGTGCAATTTCTATTACTTTTAATTTAAATAACTACCAATATACTTCCCGTACTCCGGCCTGGTTGTTGACTCATTGTTAGCTCAAGGGGTGGGATCCAAGGGGCATGATATGTGTCTAAAGTAGGGCTAAAGAAAATATTCTTATAAACAGTTGCCTGTGTCTCACCTTGAGTGGGGAGGGAAGGAACTCCCCGTGTTGAGGGTGGCTTCTCAATAAACCATTACATATACCTTTGGTTTTGTTGAGAAACAGCAGTTTTCAAAACTATTGTTTCTAGTATCTGTGGGTATCCTCCAGCGAATTATACAGTGTTGGATTTCCATTGTGCCAATTCGCCAAAATCAGCAGTTAACTGAGGCACATACATGCATATTTTCTCCCCTTGGCTACCCAGGTGTCCCGGTCTTTGGTCCCCCAGTGCAGCCAAGCATCAATTTCTTAAATCTAATGTCCCAGCTGTTCCCCAGCAGTGTTAATGAGGGGTCTGCCTTCCACCTTGGATGAGATGTGTTCACCCTATGAAAGGGTTCTTTAAACTAAAGGTAGGTTCAACAGGTAACCAACAAAGTGGGGGTTTACCCACACCATTGATACGCTACTCCTAGAAGGGGATTGGTGGCTTCCAAGCTTCCCACTAGGATGGACTTCCAAGCCTCACACCAGGATGTAATTTCCCAATAGGGGTTCTCCCGCATCATTATTCCTAGAAGGGGATTGGTGACTTCCGAGCCTCCCACTAGGATCTGATGGGGATATCCCTCTCTTGCTGCTGGTGGAGTCTCTTGGCCACCAAAGCTATGTGTTTGAGGTGTTCCAAAATCGTGTCCTTGCCGTGGGCAGGCATCCTGCCTTTGCCCACTCATATCCTGACTCACTCAGTACAAAGAACTCTGACTGAAATGGCGCCCCCCTGCCCATATCGCCCTACAGTTCATAGAGTCTGTTGTGGGTCTAGGTGAGCCTTTAGTTGGGGAATGAAGTGTGAAAATCGGTCACTTGGAGGTTTGCCTAAGCCAGCTGCTGTCATGTCCGCGAAAACAAGCTGCAGGCTGACACATCGACACAAAAGCTCGGCTCCAATCACACACAAGCACATTTCAGTACACTTATATGTATTTATTTATTTATTGGACATTTGTATGGCATTTTTACACAAGTGTTTCCAGGTGCCACAACACAAGATGGGGTGGGGGGGGGGGGAAATGGGAACAAAAGTAGACCAACAAAAAACTGTTATATAGGCCTTGTGACAATCCTACCATGCAGTGCATGACAAGGTGGTAAGTGCAAACCAGGTTGGGCTAGTCCGGACAAGGGAACCCGAGGGCAAGTGCTGGCAGGAGATGCTGGGGGACTGGTAGGGGTATGGTCTGGCCCCTATGTGACTCTGAAGGGACCAGGCCCCAGACGCAGTGGCAGAGGGAGAGTTAGAAAGAGAGGGGGATAGGGAAGGAAGAGGAGAAAAGGAAAGTCTTGAGAAGTTTCCAGAATTTAAGAAGATCCGGCTCAAGTTTAAGGGGGCGGGGAGTCCGTTGCAGATGGATGAACCAGCTGAGGAAAGGGATCTACCTCCCGCTCTCTGCTTGGAGAAACTTTTGATCTGCAGAGAGTTGGAGCCAGAGGATCGAAGGACTCGGGCCGGGAGGTATTTAGGGAGAGTGAGCTGGATGCAGAGAGGTCCAAGACCACAGACATTCTTGTGGATGATGCAAAGGGTCTTGAATTTGATCCTTGCGGCCACTGGGATCCAGAGGAGAGATTCTAGGGCTGGAGGGATGCAGTGCCTGAGATTGAGGCCAAGGATAAGTCTTGCAGTCCGGTTCTGGATTAGTTGAAGTGGGCGAAGGGAGGAAATAGGCAGATTGAGGAAAAGGCTGTTGCAGTAGTCCAGACTAGAGGATTGGTCGTTAATGCTATTAGCACCACGGGAGCAATGTATTTTGTCTGAATGAATGGGACTCCGTGCAGTGCCCTGTTCATTGAAACAAAATACTACACTAAGATGGCCACCATGGAAACGGGAGGCAGGGCGCCTCTTCCATTTCCAAGGCACCCGTCAAAGGGAGGTGGAGCGAAGTTGCGCCAAACTGCGGTAGACATTGGCGCTGCCACAATCAGGTAAGTGGTGCTAGGGCGGGGTTGGGGGGCTGGGGAGACTTTAAAAAATGGCAGGAAGGGAGGGTAGGGAGAAGGTGGTTGTGAGAGGCAGGGGAAGTGGCCATCGGGTTCCATGGAACATGGGCTGAGATTAGCAGTCTCAGCCTGTTATCCAAGAAATCTGATTGGCAGTTTCCCCCACCTCAGGTGCTAATAAAGCATTAGAACATGAGGGCGGGGGCATTATCAGTCAGGTAATGCCCCCGGGGCAACAGTTACCAGCCTGGACAAAGCTTGGGCGTTCACATAGCCCCAGGGGCATTACCTGATTGGTAATTCCCCCGCCGGGGCATTAGTTGAGTGGTAATGCCCCCGCATGCGAGGGTTCTAGTGCTATTAGTATCCCGGTATGTTGTTCCGGGGTACTTATTGTATTTTTCTAGATTTGGGAAATGACGTGGAAACCGTTATGCAATTAGAGAAAAATAACACCCACCATGGATCAGCGAGAAGGGACAATATGCAATCCTTTCTCCCGTTCCATGGCGGCCATGAAAGAGATATTTTTTAAAAGTAAACAAAGGAAACGGCCACCATGACACGTAGTCCCTTCTCCCTGGGCATGGCGGCCATGAAAAATATGTTTTTTAAAGTGAACAGTGAAAATGGCCGCCATGGAATGGAGCGAAAGGACTGCACATAGTCCCTTCTCCCTTTCCATGGCAGCCAGTCGCAGATCAGGAACGATCATCGATGCACGCCGTGCAGGGGTTCTCAAGAGGTAAGTCTTTGTGGGGCTATGACCTGGCAAGGGCCAACCAGATCGATTGTTACAATGTGTTTGTCACTTGCCAGGTTGCTAATATTAACTCACGTCCCTAATGCCAATTGGTTTGTAATGGAAAGTGCATGGGAGCTGATATGAAGTATTTCACATGCACATTTCTCCAATGCATAGAAGGATATCCATGCCACCTACCAGCTGTAGTTTTGTCATAAGGCATGGCACAGTAGAAAGTTTCAATCTTTGATCGTTATATGGAGACCCGTCCTCCAAATATCGCGCATGGGGGTTGGGGGGGCAGGCCCACCCTGGTGGAAAGCATTAGCGTCACCTTCTAGACACAGAGGGAAGGCAGAGAGAAGGCAGGCAGATCCACAGCTCCTTCAGAGCCCACTCCTTCTATGACTGTTAAGATTCAGGAAGCTCATGAGGTTTCACCTGGGAGATGGCATCTATCGCAGAGAGAAATGCCCAATCCAGGCTTCTGAAAAAGGTGTACTACTGCCAGACTGCCCTCAAAGCTCTTCTGCCCTTATAGACCTGGCAGATGCCCACAGTCGGCTTTCCTAACCCTGAGGGTGGAAATGGAGAAGGAGGAGCTTTACCATCTGGAACTCTCCCCATTCTGCCTCAGGCTAGGGAACCACTTCCCACAATTCCACTGATGGCTGAAAACGTGCTGGTTCCTTGGTGCCTTCAGCCCATAAGGCCACAGAAGAGTAGACACCTTGGCGCTTCGCTATAATTTATGCCAAATGCTCAGCAACCATATATCCAAAGCAGTAAGACCGGCTCTGCCCCAGCCCTTCCAGCCTTTTCTAATCATGCCTCTGTGTTTGCACCATCCAGTGCCACATGGCTCTGTACCGCAAGGTTGTGGATACCCTGCTAGAACACAGGGCCTCATTATAATTTGGTGGTGCGGTAAAACTGCTGTTGTAATACCACATTACTGCCACATTTCTGCACCGCCCAACTACGAGTTTGTCAGCGAAGTGCAGGAAAAACCTCGGTTATTCCGCCACCTTACTGCCAAAACGTGCTTATCTTGGCGGTATAACCACAGACGGTAATACCACCGAAACCCCCCATGGAGCCCATCATTTAGGACTAACACTGCCTGCCACCACTTGCAATCTGGCGGCAATGTGTTCAGGACACTGGCGTAACGGGGGCCCCCACAGCACCCACGGTGCGGGGGGCCCCGCTAGCACAGTTCCTGGAGGGGCCCCCACTTTGTAAAAAAAAATGAAAAAAATCCAAATTTCTTTTTTTTTACATGTTCTTTTTGAATTCACTCTGCCTTCGTGAAGACATTTTTTTCTGTAACAGAAATAATGTCTTTATGAATGCAGAGTGAATTCAAAAAGAAACTTTATTTTTGAAGTCTGAGTGGTCCCCTCACCCCATGACATGGAAGGCCCCAGGCTGCAGGACTCCATGTCATGGGTGGGGGAGCCCTATGACTTCAAAAATAAATAGTTTATTTATGAAGTCACTGTGCCTTCATGAAGAAATTATTTCTGTTATGGTTCGGTCCTTAACGGAAATGATTTCTTTAAGAAGTCAGAGTGACTTTAAAAAGAAACAATGGGCATCATTATAAGTATGGTGGTCCGGAAACAACAGTGCCGGTAAGCTTACATGCACCATTGTTTCCGGACCGGCATACTACAGGTCTGCCTGCTGGAGCCGCTGTGCCCGACAGGTCGGACCCTGCCGGGTACAGCGGCCACGGTAGGCAGACCATCACAGAAGCACCGGCACCATTTGTAATGGTGCCGGTGCTTCCATGTTCCCCATTCTCATAGAGTCCTATGGAATTCCATGGGAATGGGGAAGTACAATTTACCGGACGCCGGTGGACCCGGAAGTCAGGTGCTGGTAAATCATTCTGAGTCAGGCGGCAACTTGTCGGTAGCACCGGCAGGGTTACCGCCGGACTCAGAATGAGGCCCAACTTCTTTTTGAAGTAATAGGGCTCCTCTCAACCTCATGACGTGTGCATGTATGAGTGTATTGTGAAAGGGTGTACACTTAAATGTGTAGGTGGCTGCCTGTGTGAGTGTATGGTGAAAGGGTGCCCACAAATGTATGGGTGGCTGGGTGTGCGTGTGTGCGTGTACGGTGAAAGGGTGCACATTTAAATGTATGGGTGGGTGCCTGGGTGTGTGTGTCTCTATGGTGAAAGGGTGCACCCTTAATTGTATGGATGGCTGCATGGGTGTGCCTGTATGGTGAAAGAGTGCACACTTAAATGTATGGATGGCTGGGTGTGCATGTGTGTATATGGTGAATGGCGTGTGTGCTTGTGTTCAGGGACGCAACAAAACCTACATTTCGGGGGGATAATCCTTCAAATGTTGGGAGAGGTGCTAACTTCATGGGCAGTGGGTGAGGGGCAAACTGATTTGTGTACGGGCATCTAAGTTCTTTATGCATTTTAATGAGACTATTCTAGTGCAGATTCAATGTTACAAGCAGTTAACTCTCTACTTTAAGTCTGAAAGCACCCACTTATGGACTGCTGTGAGAATGAGCGTTCTCCTGTTTCCTCTCTACCCTTCCAATCACTCCCCTGGCATGCAAGTACTAAACCCACATCACAATTTAAATTGCCCAAAAAATGTGGCATGTGAATGCAGCTACTAACAGTTTAATGCTTTAAGTTAGTCATTGCTGGGCCCTTGTTAACAGCGAAACCCAGTTGCCTTAACATCTGTGTCCTGTTCTGTCCGGCAACTGCTGTGAAGATGAGCCAGGTTGAGTCAACATAGCCCATATTTCAGGGGGGGCTATTGCTGAAGCCCAGTCAACTCAATGGTGTTATGCCATTACTTGTGTTTAATGCCTTGATTACTTAATGGTAATCTGCATTACTCCTAGCCCTATTCCTCCTCGTCCTCGTCCCTGTACCTCTACCTCATCCCTGGGATGAGGTAGAGGTACAGGTAATGCCTGACCTAGCTACCTGTAATCTTCATTACTCCTAGTCCCTCTCTTCCTCATCCCAGTACTTACATATGAGGCAAGGAGCCTCTTGGACCATTGGATTGCCCGGTGAAGCCCTGCTGCTGTGCTGAAGCTCTGAATTTGCCTCGACTAGAGAAGACCAGCAAAGGATGACTCCTCCCCTTGGGTTGGTCGGACCAATCGACCCCAAGACAAGCTCCTCTGGACATCCTCTTGGAGCTGGCTAAACTTCCATTGCTGCTGCAGGAACCAAGTGCCAGGGAGAGGAACACCGGAATCGAGTGAGTGCCTTTAAGTTGCACACAAGATCTAGGAAGATCCTCCGGACCCCCAGGAAGCAGGACTGACCAAGCCTGAGCCACCTCAACAGAGTGCTGGACCACAGATGCGAGGAAAGTCCAGAGTGGTATGTGAGAACCACGGGGGTGCTATTTGCGAGAGAATTGAGGAGCTGAAAACGCAAAATGCCACTTATCTGAAGTTAGCCCATTGCTGCTGCTGAACTTCCATTCGTAGTGCAGGAGCGCCCAAACGTCCTCCCTCTTGTCTCCACGACTGAAACCCAGGAACACCAGGATCTGCAGACCTCCACAGGAACAGAAGCCAGCTGGAACCACTTTCTTCTAACCAAAGGTACTGCAAACTAAGGGGTTGCTTACTTCTTGTCAAGTAGCCATGTAGAAGTCTCAGTAGGATAGCTCAGGGAAGCAAGATGATACAGAGCAACACAGGTCCGATCCCCGGGTCCGCGCTTAGAAACCTCTGGGTATTAAGAGCGTTATAAATAACCTATCATACATAAGCTCTGGGACAAGGAAGAGGGACGTGATGGTAATTCTGGGCCAAAGAGCTGATTTTGGAGTTTGGGTTAGGTGGCAGGAGGGAGAGGAGATCTGTGGTGGGTGGGATTGTGCGATAAACCATAATGGTTGTCCATGTCCAGGCTAAGCAGGTATTAAATATGGTATTATTGGCTAGAGAGGCATTTTGGTGCAGCCAGTCTAGTCATTCCTCAGTTTAGTATGACTTTTTTTAACTTAACATTTCTGATAAAGCAGTCCTGCTAAGTATAATTAACTGGATAGACTGGCACGTGGGTGCTGCCAGTCTAGCCATTTCTTACTGCTGCACTGTATATTTTTGTGGGCATCTGTGATAAAATGAAAAGATATGATATGATATAAGTCATTTATAAAATGCCTGGACACAAGTTTTTCTAGGTGCAGCAAAACAAGGGAGGGAAGATAGACGGAGGCCAAGACAAACGATTTTACTACACCTTGTATCATTCAGATCGTGTACGTGAGAGAACAAGAAATGCAAGGGGAAAGGGAGGGGGAAGTGCAAGGAAGAAGGGAGGGAAAATCAGGGCAGCAATGCTCTGAGTAAGTGCAGACAGGGCAGCGCGGCTATGGGTAGTGCAAGGAGAAAAAGGGATTGTAGGGTTACAGTTACCGCCCCTAGGTGCATGGTAGGCCTGGAGGCAGTGCAAGGGTAACTGATCAAGAAAGTGCCTGGACTCAGTGAGACTCTGAAGGTAGCAAAGTAACCAGTCGGTAGAGCAGACAGGTAGGTCAGGTAGGTCAGAAGGGGAGGGAGAGAGAGAAAGCAGAGGAGAAGAGGAAAGTGTTGAGCTGCTTCTGAAACGCCAGGTGGTCCGCTCAAGTTTGAGAAGGGCAGGGAGGCCATTCCAGAGGGAGGCACCTTCAGAGGAGAGAAATCTGCCCCCACACTCTCTGCCTGGAGAAGTTTCTAACCCGTAGAGAGTTGGAGGTAGCTGCGGTAAGACCTCGAGAAGGAAGGTATTTTGGAAGAAAGCATTGGATGTAGTGTGGGCCCCGAACCCCGGAAAGCCTTATGGACAAATCAAAGGGTCTTGAACTTGATCCTCGTAGCCACAGGGAGCCAGTGGAGAAATGTCATGGCTGGAGAGATACAATCCCTGGGCTTGAGGCCAAGGATAAGTCTTGCAGTCCTGTTTTGGATTAGTTGCAGAGGGCGGAGAGTAGAAGCAGGCAAATTTAGAAAGAGGCCGTTGCAGCAGTCCAGCCTAGAGAGAACCAGGACTCTAGAGACAGTGAGCTTCTGGGGAAAAGTGAGAAAGGGAAGAGCCCCTTAGAGGATGAGCAGCTGATAGTGGGACTTCTTGGCGACGACCAAGATGTGAGGAGAGAAAGAGAGAGTGAAGTTGAAGATGACTCCAAAGTTTTTTGCCTCGCAGGAAGACGACCCAAGGCGGGCGGCCAGAGTGAGAGTGTAGAGGAGGGCGAGATATCCACTGACGGGCCCATGGGCCAGTGCTCACCCTCAAGTACCTGTAAGGCAAGATAGCTGCACCATGTGAGGAATGGGGTGCAGGATTCACTTACTCCAACACGACTCAATAAGGAGGACTCAGTAGATTGGCAAATGGAAGTCTGTTTAATGACAAGTACATCAAACAGGGAAACAATTGGAAATCAGCATCGCTGCGATCGCCTGTCTCGCTTCAACTTCCACAAACTTCAGTCGAACAGCAACTTTTATACACAAAACTCGCCATCCTTGACGTCTATCTCTACAAAACTTGTCATGCAATATAATTGGTTAGGAAAGGTAACTTAAGTGTAGGTGCTATATTTGTATATGGTAACAGAGCATGCGGATTGGATAACTCTTATCGGGTGGGCGTCTACGTCCAACCCTCTACATCAAGCGTGTTAGATGTCACTACAACTACGACATCCCATTGGTTCTACGATCTATAGGACCCTAGTTAACTTGGTCCATTGTGATTGGGCAGGTTACACCCTTAGATATAAATCTTCCCTTTTAATTAGCAGCATGCAGAATGGACACCCAGGTGCCTCGTGCTCCAGGATTCACCCTGCCTCCTTTCTATCAATCAGTATCTTTGGGCTATGTGTCAATTAGTTGGCTGGGTATGGCCTCGAATCTGTAGCCTCTTATCAGGAAAAGTTATGGCATCCTCGGGTTCTGGATGACATCAGGCGGTGCTACCTCTTTGCACCTGGCTGGTGTTAGTTCACCATGAATCTGCTTCAGTTTCCAGCTTTTCGTGTATTTGATTCTTCTTTAGCCTCGCCACCTGCCTGGGCCCCCCTTATCTTGACCTTCACGGGGCAGGCTGGTATGCTCTAAAGTTTCGATTCTCCAGCGTTGCCACTCTCCCCCTTTCCTTGGGTTGACCTCAAATTCCCAGGCATGCGCTGCTCTTTGTTGAGTTTCAATTTTGCTCTTCTTTCTGGCTTCAACTGGAATATAAAACCTGGCATAGTAGGCCTCTGGCCGCCTGGGCATACTTCTGCTTTACAAAATGGAGTCGCACTTGTTTAATGTGCCTTATTGAGGTAGATATATGGTTGGCGCTTGCTGCTCTATTCTTCTACTAAGCATTGCAAGCAGTATTGTTTTCTTAGCTTCTTGCGTTCCAAGCCTATTTACATGCATTAACTGGTTGCTTACTTCCATCTTGTCTCATAGCAACGTTTCCTTACGTTTTAACATTGTCTTTTTCCTGTGTCCATTACATCTATTTTCATAGCTACTTGCACTGGCATGCTATCTTCGATAGCCGTTTTCGTTCATTCGCGAGTCTGTGCAGGCCCTTGTGTCATTTCCACTGGCCCTCCATTAAGGCTCTTTGGGTTTCTTCATGGACCGTCTGTAGATACTCTTCATTTCGTCTCAGTGGCTGGTACACTGTCTGATAGGGTACAATGCTGCCCAGGGCTGTCTGGTTATGGGCGCTTCAACAGGTATGGCTCTTTTGATGTATACTGGGCAGAGTCCCAGCGCGGCTCTCTGTTGGTTAATTTGCTCCTCATGCATCACATACCTTGGCGAGTACGTTCCTGGTACCTGGAAATGGGGGGAAGGGGTGCAGGCCATGCTTGGGACCTCCTCTACACTCCCCCCTCTGGTCAGTTCATCAACCACTTCTGCTTCTTCTTTTGCATGTATTTCCTTATTTTCTTCAGTATCCTGTTCATCGTCTTCTGGGTTTGCACACGATGGTGTGAATGTGTGCATCTTTGGAGTCCATATTCTTATCACACCCTTCAAACTTCCTGCTGCTTTTACAGGTTCATCTTTATTCCATGTCATTAGCTGGCATTGTCCATTTGGGCTGCAATAGATCCATTTCCCCTCATACTTCCTTCGTTTCCTGGGATATGTGAACTTAGTTCCTTCTGGTGCAAATTCACTGGCCTTCACAAAGTCTCTTATTTCTTCATCAGCCTGGTCTCTGGGCTTCCACCCTGGTTCGACATCAACCATTATTTTCATCCCAATGGCTTTCTTCGCTGTTTTCTGGCACTGTGTGATGATTATCTTGATAACACAGTATCCTAGCCGTATCATTGCTAGTAAGGCTCCCAGCACCTTGAATATATCTGCCATCCATTGTGGGACCCACGAGAACAGGGCTCCAAACCAGCTCTCATCACCCACTGCATCACTTTCATCGATCATCTGGTTTTTCAGGTTTGTCAACATACTTATGGCCTCTGTTAGGGTTCCGTTTTCTTCATCGTGCGATGGTACAAATGTGCAACATGATTCTCTGATTTTTGCGCAAACACCGCCATCCATCGATGTGATCATGTCAAGTACATATCTGTTCTGGAGGGTCATCAGTCTGATTGCTCTTAGTTCCTCTTTGATCGCGTTAAACCCTTTTATGGTGGTGTTGATGGTCTGCAATAACTCCCATCTGGTTATCTGCAGCCATTTAGCATTCACCCCAACTTGGATGTGTGGCAAGAGCATTGTGGTGAACACTGTTGAGGTGAGACTGAATAGCCTGTGTTCGTATGGGATTGCATGGAATGCCTATTCAGATTTGACAGAAAAGTAATTTTCTCTCTTCACCCTGGATATCAGTTGCACAGTTTTCCTTTTTCTTAGATGAGCATCTGCTTTCGGGAAACTGTCCAAATTCAGGTCATTTTTTGGGATCACTAGTGCGGGGATGTGGACATTTAACAGTGTGCATATGCCTCCCCAGTTCTTGGGCAGTCTTATATATGCCTTTGATACACACGCCCAGTAATGGTCCATAATAACTGCGGTTCCTTGTGTCATTCCTGGGGCTTCAAAGATTCGTCCACAGCTTTGATTCTCCCCCATCTTTCTTGTGCCGTTGCTTCTGAAGCATAGTTTCGGGCTTTCCAGTGGTACTATTTGCAGGGGTTCTCCTCTGCCCTCGACCCAGGTCAGCAGTTTTACCAACTTTGGCCATAAAGGTTTGCATAACATCTGCAAATTCTCTATTGCTTCTCGACAGGCTCCAAGGACCATCCAAGCTCAGCAGATCACTGCTCCTTCTTTGCATCTATCTAGGGAAAACACTGTTCCCCAAATCTGCATTTGGCCTCTGTTCTTCCAAATTTGAGTCTCTTCTGCAGTTTTTCTCTGAACATTCAGTTTCGGGTTTATCTCCCATCTTACTCCTGATCCTTTTATGCCAGGGTTCTCGTACCTGATCACGTGATTCCTGGTGTGCGCCCTGTTTCTTGTTTTAATGTCCTGGACGTAGCCATCTTCATCTAGGTGGCCCATATCAGTGAGGCGTCTCTTCCCATGAATTGTCCTCTGATGTTGCACATTGCTACGTTTGACATACAATGTGCTGTAGGGACATCAATTTCTACAGCCACAAAGATTTTAGATATTCCCATGCTGTATGGTAAGAGTGCACAGACGAAGAATTCTCCTTCTGACTGCCTTCGTCCTACTTCCTTCATGTGCTGGTACCATATGTTGTTTCCGAGATGGGCTGTGCTTGCTGTCCAGGTAATCGTTGAGTTTGTTGTTATCTTCATGCAGGCTTCTCTTGATTCTCAGCATTCTTCTGCAGTTTGCTATTACTATGTCTTTAAATGCATCTGTGCTGCTTTTCCACTCCAGGCGTCTTGGTTGAGCAGGCTGCCTTGGCCGTATCGCTGTGGTAGGAAAAGGTTTTGCGTTTCTTTTCCTTTCCCTTTGCACTTTTTCATGGATGTTCTCTAACCACCATTGGCTCACCAACTCCCCTACGCGTGGCTGTGTTGTAGGCCTGGTGCTTGCTCCTTGTGTTGGAGCTGGCGTGCTTGCTGTTATAGTCTGTGTAGTTCTATTTCTCAGCTCCTCGTGCAGTTTATTTGCTCTGACTATGAATGGGAACAAATAATCTATCAGCATTTGTGTTTTCTCTGTGAGTTCCTTAGTGGCTAATTCTGTTCTTTTGAGGGATTTTGCTATGCCCTCTCTTTGGTTTCTGGCTTGGTTCTTCTTGGTTACTTCCACTATTTCCTGGAAGTGGTTGTTCGGTAGGCAGTCTCCCCTTCTCTGCTGCCTTCGTTTGAGGCCCAGTAGCCATTGACACTTGTCCTTGTTTGTGTGCATCCTGTGTGTGGGGGCGTGCAGTGGTCAGTGCAGCATTTTCATTCATTCTGTGCTGACCCTGTCTCCAGCTTTTCTCTTCATCCGTTACCTCAAATGTGTATGAATCACTGCTAATTACATTTAATTTTAGTTTGCTAACTTACCATCAGGTTTTCTTGCAACTGGAATAACTATATATGGTCGGGGTGCTTTCGTGGTACCCAGACATTCATCAACTGGTGGGTGCACGGACATTGGGGCGCTTCGAGCACCAATAAAGAATGCGGTTCTGATGGTCAATGACAGAAACACAATAATAATAACTATACAAATGCACATTATCGTTTTACAGGACAACTTGCAGCATTTTCTTCCAGGGAAGTGACGGCGCCCCTCTGCCTGTGAGAGGACTAGGTTACTGTTCTGGGCCCCCATTTCAAGCATAGGTCGATTACCAACGTTTACTTATTTTTGCCTCCTTTTCACTTCGATTTCGTTGCTCAAGAGTGCGTTGATTACTAAAGTGACGAGTGCTTCTCATGTGTGCCCCCTCTTGCGAGTGGTGATGGTAGCCTCTGGATATGGAGTACAGTTCCTTTGCTAGACTATGGAAAAAGGTAAGGCTAGCACTTTTGGCAAGTCACATTCATTATGTATAACTTTAATAGGTAAAATCCCAATGCACTCCTCGAATTTGTCTTTGTCCTGAGGACATGCTGGAACCTGTTCAATGCAAAAGAATGAAAAGATGGAACTTCTAAAAATCACACAAAAATAAAATGTTGTAAAAAACAAAGATGGTGGAGCTCTCATTTCCGCTCTTTTCAATCTGTCCCACGGCGGAAAGTTAAAGCACTGTCTCTCTGTCTCCACGATCTGTCCCACGGCGAAAAGAATAAGCACTGATTCTCTGCCTCCTCGATCTGTCACACAGCAGAAAGTCTCACCTGAACCTCCTAAGGTATTCTTGTTGGAAGTTAGATAGTTCTACCTGGAGTATGATTCCGTGTAGGAGTGTGCCCATGTGTGGGCTGTTGGCTGGATCTCTGAGGAAGGTGATGACGTCTACATCCGCAGGCCTTCCCACCATTTCCGGATAATCTGTGACTAGTCTGAACAACACGTTGTGTGCCAGCTGGGTGTCCTCGGGTGACAGGGACATTTGTCCAATTTTGCTGGATCTTGATCACAAGCTTTTCTTTTGACTCAAACAGTCTCTGCACTTTCCTGCTGCGTGGATTGCCACTAGATAGTTTAACTTAGTCCACAGCTGGTTTAATTGTTCAATGTTTCTTGGCTCTCTGATGAATGTGCATGTATCAGTCATTCTCCCGATGAGTCCCGGGCATTTCTCGATTATTTGAAAGAACAACGTGAAGGTGAGCTCTTAAGTGTCTGCCGGTGGTCGAAGCATTTGTGTCCTTTTCACTGTGCTCGGGTAGCTCGGCGAAGGCCTCCGCGATGACAGTCAGCAGTTGCCAGATTACTTTATTGTTAGCAGGGTCTTGAATAAAGTCTGTTACACTGGTTTCTCGCCCTATGAGTGATGGATATGATATTATCACCAGCTGGAAATAAGTGAGCACATCCCACGTGAGATTTCTGCTAGGAGATACCATTATTTCTGTAGACAAAGTCTTGACAATAGTTGCCTCAGGACGCTGTGTTAAGTTCTCAGAAAATGTCTTATTCGCAGTATATCAGCGTCTTCATTCTTTATACTGCTTGAGCGTGACGTGATTTTAAAAGTTTGTTTTATCAACGTTGTTGTGGCCTTGTATGTGAAGTTCTCTTCTCCACCCTGCAACTGTGGTGCACAGAGTGTCTGTATTATTGTTTTTTATCACCCTTCTCTGATCTGAGGAAATGTCCACAATTTAAAACAGAATTCTTTTGCCTTTATTTTGCTGCTCATGCGTCCTTCTTCCTCGCCATGGATCTTGTCTGCACGTGCTGAGGTTCTACCCCGTTGTCTTTGGGCTCTTCATGGCTAGATGCAATTGGAGTGCTCTCCCCTATGTATGGTTTAATGTCATTTAGGAAGAGCCACGCCCTCCTTCCTTGAAGCTTGATGGCTGAAGGAGTGCAGTCCTCCACGATGAAAGGGCCATTAAATCGTGGCTCATCCCACCTCTTTCTTGTGAAGTTCCTTATAAGCACCACATCACCAGGGAAGACGAGAGGCGCACATAAACCTTGTACAGCGTCTGTTTCAGCACTTCCTGTTTTGTTTTGTACTGTGCTGCACCCTTTTCCCATTCGCTGCAGCTGGCCTGATACAGTTCAAGTAATCCTGCATCTCTGTCCCCAAGACCTCTCTTGATGGCTGGGCATCACATCTAGCTCTATCTCAGGGGGTAAGAGGGGTCTTCATCCTTCTCCCTGTGACTATCTCGTGCGGCGTGAGGTGATGGTCGGAGCCGGGTTGGTTCCGAAGTGCATACAATGCCAGTGGTAGACAGTGCAACCATCCCTTTTTTAATGTGAGTTTCCGCTTGGCTATCCTCTGCTTTAACAAGCCGTTGAGCCATTCACATATGCCATTCCACTCCGGATGATATGCCGATGAGAAATTGTGCTTTATACCAAGCAACAAGCTGATCTGCTCGAACATTGAATTGACACAGTGAGCCCCATTATCTGACCTCATTACCTCGCACACCCCCCATCTAGGGAATACTTCCCTCACCAAATATTTGGCAGCACAGGTAGAGTCTGGGTGTGTACAGGGACCTGCTTCTATCCATCTAGAGAATGGGCACACCACCACAATTAAATATCTGTACCCATTGCATACTTGAATCATGTCGATGTAATCGACATGCAGATGCTGAAAAGGCCCATTTGGCCAGGGGATTAATCCTCTCATTACCTTTAATGTGTGCCCAGCGGTGAACTGCTGGCAGATAATGCAGTTCACCATGAAAAATGCAACATGCTCTGCTAAATCCGGTGTACACCAGTCTTCTGTGAGCGTTGCAGCGAGATTTTCCTTTGTCATATGTATAGGGTAGTGTAATTGCTCCAATGCTACCTTCAGTAGGGTGACAGGCATTACTGGTTTACCAGTGCTGTCTTGCCTCCACAATCCGTTGGAGGGGCTTAAAGAGCACCCACAACGCTTCCATAAATTCTTCTCCTCCTGAGGTGCCTCCCCTGGAGCTCCATTAGCTGAGTCTGCCCCATGTTGCTATAGGCCTCGGGTGTGGCTCGTGCTACCATCATCCTCTCATGGGTACGT
This sequence comes from Ambystoma mexicanum, assembly GCF_040938575.1. NCBI lineage: Eukaryota > Metazoa > Chordata > Amphibia > Caudata > Ambystomatidae > Ambystoma > Ambystoma mexicanum. The sequence continues at coordinate 1,675,043,581 of NC_090929.1, read as the reverse complement.
GCCACCTCCACGTCCATGATTGGTTCACTCTTGGATGCCATACGCTTGGCTTCCGTGTCCGCTTCATGATTTGCACGTGACACGAAATCCGTCCCTTTGGCATGGGCGGCGCATTTCACGACCGGTATGCCCACTGGGAGCTGTAGTGCTTTTATCAACCTGCCCAATAAGGCTGCATGTTGCACTGGCATTCCGTCTGCTCGGAGGTAGCCCCTCCTTTTCCAGTGCGCTAGTCCTGCATGCACTGTGGACGTCACATTGGCGGAGTCACTGTACACCGTTACCTCCTGGTCTGCATGATTCTCAAATGGCGAGTATCAACGCCAATAATTCTGCAGCCTGTGCTGAAAAATGAGATGGTATTCGTGCACTAACGAGTACTTGGAATTCTCCGTTTGCCCTTTGTTTTATTACGGCAATGCCTGTATATCTTTGTCTGTCTTCTTGGTTGATTCTCGAAGAACCGTCAATGAACACAATCAAACCACCTGCCAGGGCATTTTCCTTTACCCAGGGGATTTCATCATAGAATTCTTCGTAATTCGCTCATTCATGTATAGGTTCTCCCTCAGTGACTGGTTCAGCTATGAAAGTGGCTGGATTTACAATTGTACATCTAACTATTTTGATCGATGGGTTAGAGATGATCACCTCCTAGGCAGATGCTCTCTGAGATGTCAGCGTTCCCTTTGGGTTTTTTAGTATGGCGAATACTGAGTGCTCGACATACAATGTCATGGAGCACCCCATCACTATGGATGATGGCTTCTCGATGGCGAATGCGGCGGCAGCGAGATTTTGTTTGCATGGGAAGTGGCCTCTCATAACCGGGTCCAGACTCCTGCTGTAATACGCTAGGGCTTTATACCCCAGCCAGGTTCGTTGAGCGAGTACTGCTGTCATGAAATTGCCATCAGAATGTGAAAACAGGTAGAATTCCTCTGCATAATTTGGGATCCCTAGAACCGGGGCCTTACAAATCGCCCCCTTGAGTTCTGCAAAGCCCTTCTCCATTGCCTCAGTCCATTCAATTTTTTTCTTTTGTCGCCTGGGCCTTTTTTAGGGCCTGGAGCAAGGGCTTGGTATACGAGCTATAATCGAAGACCCATGCTCTGACATAATTGCAAAGGCCTAGGAAGCTCTGCATTTGTTTTATCGTGAGCGGCTTAGCCGTGTTCATGATAGCTTCAGCCCTTTCTGGGTTACCTTTTTCCCCTCATGTGAGATTAGCTGGCCTATGTACAGCACCTCTTTTTGACAGTATTGTAATTTTTCCTTATCAACTTTATATCCTTTCTCAGCTAAGATAGTCAGTAGCTGGACAGAGTCGCGCCTGCATTGTTCCTCAGTGACGCTGCAGATCAAAATGTCATCCACATACTGCAAAACGACACTGTCGACCGCAATATTGCTTAGGTCCATTTGCAGGACTCTGTTGAAATGGACGGAGACTCACAATACCCCTGTGGCAATCTTGTGCTTTTCAGACGCATTTGTCTGAAAGTAAATGATGTCAGATCTTGCGAATCACGGTGCAATGGGATTGAGAAAAACGCATTCTTCAAGTCAATCACTGTGAAATATTTCGCCTCAGTCGGTATGTTGCAGAAAATTGTGGATGGATTAGGGACTAGAGGGAACTCGGCTTGGACAATATCGTTTAATGCCCTTAAATCTTGGATCAAACGCCAAGACCCTCCCTTTGATTTCTTGACGGGGTAAATCACTGTGTTGCAAGGTGATTCTGACATCACTAGGATGCCCTGCTCCATCATGGCGGAAATTGTCTTTGCGATCCCTTCATCCGCTTCTCTGGACATGGGGTATTGTCGCGCTCTTGGTAAAATTGCTCCTCGTTTCAATTTCATTTTCACTTCACCTGCCCCCTTCAAGAGGCCTACGTCATAAGGCCTCCCGTTTGATCATTTTGACCCAAAATATGAGACTCACTTCCACCCTTGTCTCTTCTAGGTCATGGTGTTCTTCGAACAGATCGTCATCAGTGACATCAGTCACTCGGTACCCTTCTTCGATGGCGAGAATCGTGCACCATTGTCTCCTTTCGTCATCGTACCCTTCAACCAATACCACTTTCCCTCACACTGCGGCAGATTGTATCATTAAAGGAAATACTTGTCCCTCCTCTTCGTGCATAGGCATTCTTGGTCTGAATAGGAACTCATCGGGGTTCTCATAGTTTTATCTGTGAGGCCTGGCAATCCCGCCATAAGCACCCGCACTCCATATGCGAAGACTTTTGGTTCTAAAGGTATAGCTCTCTTGGTAATGCGTCCTGAGTATGCTCTAATCATTTCGCATACATTTGAATAATGCATTCCTGGAGTGGAGCACACTATACAATTCTCGGTTAATGAGATTGTCATATTCAACTTTGTCATCAAGTCCCGACCCAGGATGTTTACTGGGGTCTGACGTGAATACAATAAGGTTACATTCATTTCGCACTCTCCTACAGAGACTGGGAGCACGTCTGTAAAGGGAACTCTACTGTGCGCTCCTGTGAAACTCTGGGTATCTATGGCCTCATCGGACAAGGAAAACCTGCCTTCTCTTATGCACGAGCGCGTTGCACCCATGTTAACTAAGAAGGAATATTCTCTGCCCCCTATGACGACATCTGCATAACACTGAAAGTTAGAGGAGAAGGTAGAGATCAGGTGGGCCAAAGGGGCCAAGTAGAGGTTGAAAAACCAGGGTGAGAGGACAGAGCCCTGCGGAACGCCACAGATGGAGAGAGAGAGAGATGGCGGAGAGAAAGAAACCAAGTTGAACATGGCAGAGGCAGTCCAAGAGGAAGGAAGTCAGCCACTCCACCGCCTGATCCATGATGCTCAGGTCCTCACGTAGTCGACTGATCAGGATAGCGTCATCGACTGTCTCAAATGTAGAGGAAAGATCAAGAGGATTAGGACAGAAGGAATGCTGTAATCAAGGTTAGAGAGCAGATCTTCACGGGTGTTCAGTAGAACAGTTTCCGTGCCTCTGGCAGCTCTGGAACCAGACTGATGGTCATGTAGACAACCGATTTAGTGTGGAGAGTAAGCTGGGAGATGGCCAGCTTTTCCAAGAGTTTGCCCAGGAAAGGGGTGACGGGGATTGGGCGATAATCTGCCGTGCAGGTAGGATCGGCAGACATCTTCTTGAAGAGTGGATGCACAAGGGAGTGCTTAATGGGAGAAGGGAACATTCCAATGGTGAAAGAGGGATTACAGAAATTGGCCATGGCTGGCGTGAGGGAGTCAATATGGTCCTTGATGGTTCTGGAGGAGCCGGGAAGCACCTGTTTGGATGACACTTTCATAGATCGGACTTGTCTAGAAACCTCGTCAGGTGTTGTCAGAGAGAAAGAGGTTAAAGGAGGAGGAGAGGTAGAGATGGCCAAAGGGGGGCTGAGGGAGGAAGAGGGAGAGGGAGAGGAGATAGAAGGCAAGATGTGAGAGAAGTGAGTGGCCAGAGCCATACAGAGAGCCTGGGAGGGCAAAGAAGAGGTAGAGACTGCAACAGGACTGCCCAGTTCCTTGCAGATTTTAAAGAGTGTGGCCGTGTTGTTAGTGGCCACAGGCTTGAATGTGTGCTCTCTTCTTGATGAGTGTTATTGCTTCGACTGACCTTTTGGAGCAACCAGTCTAGGTATGTCTAAATGTGGCCTGGCATCCTTTACTGTAATGTTATTACGTGTCTACACTGGTCTACATTGTGCAGCCAGTTGGCCATGTGTTTAATGTGGCATGGCATTTTTAATAGCAAAGCATTAATGTTCATGTGCACTGTTGGTGACTTGCATGTATTGGATTGGTGGTACCCTACAAAACAATTGCAAACACTCTGGCTCTCAGAAAGTGTGTTGTATATTGCATTAAACATTTATATCTTTCTCCTAGTATAGTGTGCGGTATACCCCTTCAGCAGCACGCTCGTGCGTATTGTGCAAGCATGATAATCTAGGACGGCCCAGAGTGTGGCACGGCCCCTGATTTTTTGCAGAGTTAGGTTTGCCGGGGTGGGCCCTCAGCATGGCTCACAGGGGGGCCCACATATGTTTTGTTACGCCATTGGTTCAAGACCAGACCAGCGCTTCCTGGCACAGTCCCCTGGTGCCAACTCCTGGTTCTGTCGGCTTCGGCTAGCCCTCCACTCAGGCCCTCTGCTCCCCTCACCCCCACCGGGACCCAGGTAGCTGGCTGGGACTTTTGAGACGCTTGTTGCATACCGCGAGCTGTGTAAGCCTGCGCCTCACACGCACACCCGTTCCTTGTCAAGGCAGCGAGATGGACCCCCGCGGGGCCCAGTCTCTCTCCTGCGCTCCTCCTTTCATCTCAGTTTTCACATTCTGAGTGATCTTGAACCTCTGATACCAAAATATCCGAAGGGTATGGACCACAGCAAAACGGGGGCAAAGCCCGCTTTCATGTGCAGCCGCACGTCCACAGAGAATGGTTTCCCAACGTGTACCCCCCTTGTCTCTTAAAACTGTTTTCTATCAAACACCATCAAGCTCCATTACTCTTTGAGCACGTCAACAGCACCAGATCGGAACAGAGCTAAATAAGTCTGTGATTGTTGTAGAGCTTTGGGAAATACCTCTTAGCTGAAATAGCTCTGTTTGAAGTCACATTTCGGTTATGATATGACTGCGAGGTCTTCCCTGATAGTAATGAAGCTTTTCAGGGTACATTAGCTCTGGGCTGTGCTTCTTCCAAAAGGGGGTGACTAGAGGAAAGGGTGCAGGGGGGTGGGGGGGCTGCTGTTCAGTATTCACAGAGAATGCAGATGTTCTATTAAACAATACTGTACACGTCTCATTTTTGTTTAATAAACCCTGTTGTTCACTTGGCCACCTAAATGACGTTGCCTGGCATTAACCCTTAAAAGTTGGGGTGCCGGATTCCAAGCGGTTTCCCTGCAGCTGGAAATAAAGCTTTTGAAAAACCCTGCTCTTTATTTTAAGCTGCACATGAAAGGGGATCTGTTTTGCTCATTTTTCTTTCATGATCCATAACCTTGGGTTATTCTAGAACTTGAAAGCGGTTTATAGAAATTTGGCGTGAAACTATGCTACACAATAAAATAAAATAATGAATGTTAGAACACCAAACTGATGAGCCCAACAGGGCAAAAGGTATCTGTGAGGTACGTTATGTTCGTAGGATCTGTAGCGCACTCTGCTGCCGTTTGCACGGCTTCCAGGCGCCCTGGTGGGCCTGGAAAGCAGTGGGTGGGTTTGGTTATAGTTGGGAGGAGAGGGAAAGCCAAGACTGTGGTGCTTTTGTGTTGAGGTGGCAGATCGGAAGTACCCAGAGCTCTTTCATGTTTTCTAGTTGTGATCTGTAGGAGGTATCAAATTGTAGTTAGAGGTGTACGTTTGTAGTATGGGGAGAGGATCTTTTTATTTTTGTAGGTTTTTGATGGTTTGGCCGTTTTAAGTTTGGGCTATTAGGTGCTGCTTGCGACACCTAGAAGCCAACAACTATTGCATCAGAGTTCAGTTATGGCATATGAGAAGGGACATACAACTTGTAGGTGTTGTTTTGTTATTTGCCCACACATTGACTGCCCATGGCCATGCTAATCCCCACCCCATTACTGCCCATCCCCACCCAAAACACCTCCTCATGGGAAGTCTTTGAGCTCCCTTTAATCAAGCTTTACCATCAAACGTTGCACTCAAAGTGCCTGCTAGTGTGTTTACAAAGCTGTCTTCTGAGAGTTCATGACTTAATTGGAGTTAACGCGTTACTGGTGTAATACAAATGTCTTATCCAGGTCTGCCTTCAATGACTCCAATGATAAGCACTATGCGTGTCCGCACTGAAGTCCTGTTAAAAACAAGCAGTGGCAAAGCCAACCATTATGGCTTGTGCATACGTATTAGGCATTTGTCAGGCACTGCTATTAGATGCTCAGGTACTTGCACCATTTTGCACCAGCTACCATCAATAGCCTGTTAATACCACTACGGCTGTGCCTGGCAAGTTCCTTTCCCATGCTTACACGAAAGCCCAAACTGTTGGGATTGCCAATGCTTGTTGAGAAATGACTGCTGTTTGATCGAATGGTTGTGCTTGGCATTAGAATATGACAACTGTTAGGGAGAATTCTCTCGTTAGGCTGAATTTCCTAACCTAGTGAGTCCCCCAGCAGCTTTGCTGGATTTCTGGAGTTTGTTCTTTTCTCCTGCCAAGAGTGAGACTCTTTTTCTCCCACTCTTGGACATGATTTATGGTGTTCCTTTGACTTGGTTTGAATAGGGTCTCATGTGTTTTTCCTATGTGTGTTACACAGCACCCTCCGTGCAGTGACACAGGGGTGTCATAGTGACACCCCACCATAGACTCCATACCCTGGGACTGACTACTGTCTCCCAGGGCATGTAAATTCACCATTGGCTTTACTAGTCCCAAATTATTAACAGAAATCATTACAAACCATCATATTGTGGACGTACTGGTCGGGGCAATTCGGTTGCCCCGGGGTCTGTAAGTCGAGGGGGCACGTCTCCGCCCCCCCTGACCGAGTTTTGGCTGGTGGCAGTGGAAACTACTTTTTATATTCGACCGCAAACATTTTCCTATGGGATTTTCCCATTGTTCGAGGCTACCAACTTTAATTATTTAATTCTCATAGCCTCGAACATACCGCCGGTTTATTTAATTAATATCAATTCTCCGGTTGGTATTTTTTGCCAAGACTCGATTCTAAAATGGCGTTTGTGTTCTCTTCTGTGACTCCAACCCAAGTCGAGCCCTTTGTTCCACTTTTTGGCGGGCTTCTCCACAGAAGCCTCCAAAAGTGGTGCCACTGGGTACTGCAGGGGGTGTGGGAGGGGGTTTAGGCACCCTGGACCGAGTTACCTTGGTAACTCAGGTCGCACTCTTGTGTGATTGGCCCAAGTGGTGAGCCTGCGGGCTCACCACTTAGCATGTTTGAGTGACAGCTAGGCTGAGTGAATGGGGGTTCTCTGCATAAAAGCAGAGCTTTGGGGACTGGAACTTCAGAAGTCGCCACAGGACCTAAGAATCCGACGAAGGAGAAGCTGAGCCGACCTACCACAACGACACCACCGGTGGAACCTTGCAGAACCGACCCACCACTTCCCAACGACAGAGAAGATCTCCCGGCTGGAGAGGCTTCTTCCCCTGACTGGTGGGCACAACCACTTTACCTTTCTTTCTTTGCACCCCAGCCCGGCTTGTGGTCGAACTGCCCGTGCCAAGCACCCCGGCAGCCGGATAGCCACTCACCACTGAACCGCGAATCACCGGACCGCTCCTTGTACCTGAGAAACTCTGCGGCTGGTTTCTTCCCTGGCAGTGCAACGGACTCCTGTCTTCCTCCACGACGAGATCCTCTCTTCCCCCGGACGAAGCACCGACTTGCATCCGCTGCCAGGAACAACTGCCCCCGCGGGAGCATTCTCACCACTTTAAGGTACTGTGTCCGCCAGGCCTCCCTTTCTAAAGATTGCAACAAGGTAATAATAACTCCTTAACCTTCTGGATTGGGCTGGTCGCCTTGACCCTCTAACTGGTCCCTTTCCTTGGTCCAACTCCTTTTTGAACCGTTACAAGACTTTTGTGCACTGCAACCGTGTGACCTTGGACACATTTCGTTTTGATCCTCTTAAAGCGGATCCAGCCTATTCACTCTGAATTCACGGTGCTACTTTGCCTTTCCCTCTTATGTGTTCGTGAAAAAGTGTTGGGATCTTTTTCAATTTATTCTCTGCTTTTCTCTCCCTTTTTAAAACAAACTATTAGAGTACCATCTACGTTAAGCTCTCACCGCTGTCTGAAAATAAGTGGGGCTTTACTTAAGACTTGTCTAATATTCTTTTAAGGGAGTGTATATCTTTTAGTGACCGTGTTTTTGAATTGCTTACTATTAGTGCCTGTGTGTTTTTCTAGATCTGGTTTTAAATAAATAATTATATCTCTTTTACACCAAGCCCTGGTCAGTGTTTGCTTGTTCTACTGTGTTATCTTGACCTATTGTGAATACTCTGTATACTGCCTAACTCTTCTTGAGGGAAGTCTGACTGCTCAGCCACAGCTACCAAGTGAATCTGTGTGGTACAGACTGCTACCAAGTGGGTTTACTGCCAAACACCTGTAGTCCTAAATCTTTTGCAGTGGTCCCAGAGGGAACTGCACAGGTTTCTGCCTAACACTGGTGTACAGCAGTGGGATTTGTATTGAGTATACACTTTAGAGTGCTTGTTGAACACTTTAGGACAACTAACCACAGAGCTTAGCACTAAAAAGCTGATTTTATAACTATGTCTGCTATGGAGAGTTATACCCTAGAATCATTGTCTGCCAAAACCGCTGATTGCTTAAAAGTATTGTGTAGACATAAGAATCTCTCTGAGAAGGGCAAGAAAATTGAATTTATAGAAAGATTGTTAGAAAACCAAAGTCTGGGTGGTACAGAGGAATATACCCCCCCACCCCCCAGCAAATGTAGAAAACAGTGATGGTATTGATCTGAATCAAAGTCTTGAGAATGGGTCAGAAGAGGAAAGTGAACCTAATGAAGTTAGCCACTCTGAGCCTCTGTCTGCCTTACCTACTGTACCTACTGGGCCTATACCAGGTCCCACATGTAACCCTGCTTATTTTGAACTTGAAATAATGAAGCTTGAATGAGTACAAACGTTTTTTAGCTCAATCTGAAAGAAACCAAGAGCTAGAGTTCAGAAGAACGAAGGCCCAGGCTGAGCAGAAGCAAGCTGAGTTAAGACTCAGAGAAATAGAGCTTAATCACGAATTAGAAATGAAAAAGTTGTCTGTGGAAAATGCTTCTCTCCCCTCTGGTTCTTCTAGGAGTTCCAGTCCCAAAAGACCCCAGATGCCTAAGGAATTAGTGGGTACGTATGAACCTAGATTGGATGTGTTGGATTGGTTTGGATTGGAAAATGTTTGAGTATAATCATGGGCTCCAGGACATCACAGGGAATGAGTTACTTCCCTGGTTGTTCTCTAGGCTTCCCCCTGTTGCAACTGATGTGGTAATGGAGTTGGGGGAGGTGGATAAAAAGGATTATGAATGTGTGAAACTAGCTTTGATAGCTCGATTTGGGAAGACCCCTTCCCAGTACCTTAAGAGGTTTAGGACCCTCAAAAAGCATGATGGTACCCCTTGGGCTACCTGGGTGAGTGAAAGTTTGAAAAACTTAGAGGGATGGATTAAGGGTTACAGAGTTAACACTTATGAAGGAATGAAGAATCTTGTAATGTTGGAGTCAATTTATGATGCCTGCTCTCCTGAGCTCAGACAGCACTTGGCTGATTCAAAGGAATTAGATTCCAGGAAGTTAGCTAAGGCTGCTGACTTGTGGGTTGCCAACAGGGCCACTCACAAGGATTCTGGGGCTACTCAGAAAAAGGATGAGGGAAAACAGCCAAAAAAGGACTCCAAAGAGAATTCTAATAATTCCAATTCCAAAGAGGGACCCAAACAGAACCAAAAGGGTAAGCCACCAGGGAAACCAAATCAGGCTAGTGTACCTCCTGGTGCCAAACCAGAAGGAGGTCAGAACAAGCCACCATTCCAGAAAGCATTTGGTAAATGCTTTGTTTGTGGCTCAACTGACCATGTGAAATGAGATCCCAGATGTAAGGGTAAGCCTTTAGGGGTCAAGCTTGTCTCCTTAGCCTTCGCTCCAGAGGAGGAAGTCCAAATGGCAAGTGGAAACTTTCTATTACTGGCTGATGAACCCATTGGAGTCTCAGCTAGTGTTTCTTTAGTGTCTCTGGGTCTGTGGGAACAACAGAACTTAGATGCCTATAATTCTATCCCAGATAATACTAAAGAGTATTATAAGGACAGTGTCCAGGTGAATGGTCAGGAGACTCCTGCCATTAGGGAGACTGGGGCCAGCATAACTGTGGTGGAAAAATCGTTTTTTCAGGCTGAGGATGTTGCTAAGGCACCCAAACGCCTCACCAAGTTAGCTGGAGGGCCTGTGCAGATGCTTCCCCAATTACCAGTTCTCATCCAGTGTAATGACATGACTGTGAAGATACCTGTCAGCATACAAAGTGAGGTGCCAGGAAGGGTTCTGCTGGGTAATGACGTGAAAACTCTTGGAGTAGTGTCACATACCCCCAGACTTCCTAGTAAAAGGTTACAAGAGCTCACCAGACCTGCAAGGGAGAGAACCATGAGAGGTACTCCCAAGGAGATGATGAAGAAAGAGATCACTCCTACTCCACTGGAGATGTCAGCTGCTGTCTCTAAGAAAACAGAAGAAAAAGGGAAACCTAAAACTTCTAAAAAGAACCTCACAGCCAGCACTCCAGTGCAGCCAACAAGGACTTCCCCTAGGTTGTCCAAAGTTACACCAGTAACTCCCCCTCCAGCTGAGGCTGAGAGGGAGGTACAACCCTGTGTGGTTGAACTAGACTCTGAAGAAGAGCTAGTGGATGGCCAGGAACTCATTGGAGATCTGGATCCTGTTGACCATCCCGAGCTGCAGTCTTTACTGGCAGAAGGTGGACCCAACAGGGCAGACTTCAGTAAGGGACAGAGAGAATGTCCAACTCTGGAAGGTCTTCGCCACCAGGCAGATGCTCAGGCTGAAGGGCAAGAGCCTGGGAAATATAGGTTACACTGGGAAGATGGCCTCTTCTACAGTGAACCGACCGAGTCTGCACCTGGGGACAACAAACGACTTGTAGTACCACAAGAAAACAGACCACAGTTCTTGCAGTTAGCCCATGAGATTCCTTTGGCTGGTCACTTGAGTTTCAAGAAGACTAAGGAAAGGCTCTCCCTCTACTTCTATTGGCCAAAGATGGGGGCCGAAGTAGATAAATACTGCAGGAGCTGCCACACCTGCCAGTCTTCTGATAAGGTTGGCTCCAAGAATGTGGCACCTGTAGTGCCTCTCCCAGTTGTGGGAGTCCAATTTGAGAGAGTAGGGATTGACATTGTTGGTCCCCTTGATCCTCCAACTTCCTCAGGCAACAGGTTTATACTTGTTGTAGTAGACCATGCTACTAGGTACCCTGAGGCAATTCCTATGAGGACTGTTACAGCTCCGGCTGTGGCTAAGGCCCTCCTTGGTATCTTTACCAGGGTTGGGTTTCCTAAGGAAGTAATCTCTGACAGGGGGTCAAATTTTATGTCCCACTACATGAAAGCCATGTGGAAAACCTGCAGAGTTACTTACAAGTTCTCAACCGCATACCACCCTCAGACAAATAGACTGGTTGAAAGGTTCAACAGAACCATGAAGAGCATGATAGGTGCTTTAGAGGACCCCCTTAAAAGAAAGTGGGACCTTCTACTGCCATGCCTGCTCTTTGCTTATAGAGAAGTCCCTCAGGAGGGAGTAGGTTATTCTCCCTTTGAACTTCTCTATTGCCATCTGGTCAGAGGTCCATTGGCCCTGATCAAGGAGGGGTTGGAGAGTGCTACTTCCCCCAAGCCAGTCTGAGTGACTGACTATGTGATAGGCCTCCGCAGGAGAATGTCCCAAATGATGGCAGAAGCAAGTGATAACTTGAAAGCTGGACAAGCATTGGTCAAGCACTGGCATGACCAAAAGGCTAACATTGTTGAGTTTACTCAAGACCAGCTAGTTCTCGTTATGATTCCAACAAGGCAGAGGGCCTTGCAAGACAAATGGATGGGACCCTTCAAAGTTGTGGGTAAACTTGGAGAGGTCAACTATCTGGTGGACTTGGGCAACCCCAAGGAGGCTCCGACAGTCTTCCACACCAACAGACTAAACGCGTATGTCTCCAGACCTGATGTAGGAGCTTTGCTTCTAGCATCATCAGAGGAAGAAGAAGAGAGCGAAGCACTTCCTGATCTCCTCAGGGGCTTACCTTTAGATGAAAAAGTTGAAGGAGTAAATCTCTCTTCAAATCTGACACCTGAGCAACAGGAAGAGTGCAAATCTATGTTAAATCAGTTTGCCTCTCTGTTCTCACTTTCACCAGGCTTGACCCCTTGGGGACATACTCACTGGTGAATGTCTGCCAGTCAATAGCAGAGGATATCGAATGTCAGAGAATGTAAGAACCCACATAAAAGGCGAGGTCAACAAGATGCTTGATCTCGGGGTAATAGAGCCCTCTACTAGTCCATGGTCTAGCCAAGTTGTGTTAGTACTAAAGGCCGGATCTAAAGAACTTAGATTCTGTGTGGATTACAGAGGTCTTAATGCAGTCACTAAGACTGATGCCCACCCTTTGCCAAGGACAGATGAGTTGGTGGATAGACTTGGTGCAGCAAAGTTCCTCAGCACATTTGACTTGACGTCAGGCTATTGGCAAATAGCCCTGACAGACCATGCCAAGGAGAAAACTGCATTTTCTACCCCAGTTGGCTTATACCACTTTAAGATTATGCCTTTTGTATTGAAAAATGCACCTGCTACTTTTCAAAGGATGGTAAACCAGGTTCTGAATGGGATGGAGGACTTCTGCATGGCATACTTGGATGACATAGCAGTGTTCAGCAATTCCTGGGAGGAACATGTGGACCACCTGAGATATGTTTTTCAGGCTCTTGGAAAGGCCAATCTGACCATAAAGGCAAGTAAATGCCAGATTTGACAGAGTAAAGTGGTCTACCTTGGACATGAGGTAGGAGGTGGAGAAATCAGGCCTTTGCCCAGTAAGATTGAAGCTGTGCAAAATTGGACAACACCTACTACTCAGACCCAGGTGAGAGCCTTCTTAGGTCTCACTGGGTATTACAGGAATTTCATTGAGAACTATGGGTCCATAGCTTCTCCACTGAATGTCATCTCCTCACCTAAATTCCCTAAAAATGTTAGATGGAATGAGGAATGCAATCAGGCCTTTGAAACCCTGAAAAAGGCTCTTTGCCAAGCCCCAGTACTCAGAGCTCCTGACTATCACCAAACTTTCATTGTGCAAACAGATGCTTCCAATGTAGGAATAGGTGCAGTCCTCAGTCAACTGGATGAGAAAGGCAGGGAGCACCCCGTTTGCTTCATCAGCCGAAAGCTGAAGGATCCTGAGACAAGGTGGGCAACAATCGAAAGAGAATGCTTTGCTATTGTGTGGTCACTGAAGAAGTTTAGGCCATACTTGTATGGGTCTACTTTTGTCATTCAGACTGACCACCAACCCTTGATATGGTTAATGCAAATGAAAGGGGACAATCCAAAACTATTCAGATGGTCACCATTGAGCACAGGTCAGGGTGTCACCATCAAAATGCTGATGGACTCTCTAGGATGTATGTCATCGACTAGAGGTACAAGGTTCATCCAGGAGTGGATTAAATCCTCCTGTCCCTTAGTCTGGTGGGGGGCGAGTGTTAGGGAGAATTCTCTCTTTAGGCTGAATTTCCTAACCTAGTGAGTCCCCCAGCAGCTTTGCTGGATTTTTTGAGTTTTTATTTTTTTCCTCCTGCCAAGAGTGAGACTCTTTTTTCTCCCACTCTTGGACATGATTAATGGTATTCCTTTGATTGGTAATGTGTTTTAAGGGCTATGGGGTCCTTTACTCCATAGGGTCTTATGTGTTTTTCCTATGTGTGTTACACAGCACCCTCCGTGCAGTAGCACAGGGGTGTCATAGTGACACCCCACCATAGACTCCATACCCTGGGACTGACTACTGTCTCCAAGGGCATGTAAAGTCACCATTGGCTTTACTAGTCCCAAATTATTAACAGAAACCAGTACAAACCATCATAGTGTGGACGTACTGGTCAGGGCAATTCGGTTGCCCCGGGGTCTGTTAGTCGAGGGGGCACTTGTCCGTCCCCCTGATCGAGTTTTGGCTGGTGGCAGTGGAAACTACTTTTTATATTCGACCGCGAATATTTTCCTATGGGATTATTTTTTGCCAAGACTTGATTCTAAAATGGCGTTTGTGTTCTCTTCTGTGACTCCAACCCAAGTCGAGCCCTTTGTTCCACTTTTTGGCGGGCTTCTCAAAAGAAGCCTACAAAAGTGGTGCCACTCTGTCTGGGTACCACAGGGGGTGTGGGAGGGGGTTTAGGCACCCTGGACCGAGTTACCTTGGTAACTCAGGTCGCACTCTTGTGTGATTGGCCCAAGTGGTGAGCCGGCCGGCTCACCACTTAGCATGTTTGAGTGACAGCTAGGCTGAGTGAATGGGGGTTCTCTGCATAAAATCAGGGCTTTGGGGACTGGAACTTCAGAAGTCGCCACAGGACCTAAGAATCTGACGAGGGAGAAGCTGAGCCGACCTACCACGACGACACCACCGGTGGAGCCCTGCAGAACCGACTCACCACTTCCCGACGACAGAGATCTCCCGGCTGGAGAGGCTTCTTCCCCTGACTGGTGGGCACAACCAGTTTACCTTTCTTTCTTTGCACCCCAGCCTGGTTTGTGGTCGAACTGCCCGTGCCAAGCACCCCAGCAGCCGGATAGCCACTCACCACTGAACCGCGAATCACCGGACCGCTCCTGGTACCTGAGAAACTCAGCGGCTGGTTTCTTCCCTGGCAGTGCAACGGACTCCTGTCTTCCTCCACGACGAGATCCTCTTTTCCCCCGGACGAAGCACTGACTTGCATCCGCTGCCAGGAACAACTGCCCCCGCTGGAGCGTTCTCACCACTTTAAGGTACCGTGTCCTCCAGGCCTCCCTTTCTAAAGATTGCAACAAGGTAATAATAACTCCTTAACCTTCTGGACTGGGCTGGCCGCCTTGACCCTCTAACTGGTCCCTTTCCTTGGTCCAACTCCTTTTCGAACCGTTACAAGACTTTTGTGCACTGCAACTGTGTGACCTTGGACACATATCGTTTTGATCCTCTTAAAGCGGATCCAGCCTATTGACTCTGAATTCACGGTGCTACTTTGCCTTTCCCTCTTGTGTGTTCGTGAAAAAGTGTTGGGATCTGTTTCAATTTATTCTCTGCTTTTCTCTCCCTTTTTAAAACGAACTATTAGAGTACCATCTACGTTAAGCGCTCACCGCTGTCTGAAAATAAGTGGGGCTTTACTTAAGACTTGTCTAATATTCTTTTAAGGGAGTGTATATCTTTTAGTGACCGTGTTTTTGAATTGCTTACTATTAGTGCCTGTGTGTTTTTCTAGATGTGGTTTTAAATAAATAATTATATCTCTTTTACACCAAGCCCTGGTCAGTGTTTGCTTGTTCTACTGTGTTATCCTGACCTATTGTGAATACTCTGTATACTGCCTAACTCTTCTTGAGGGAAGTCTGACTGCTCAGCCACAGCTACCAAGTGAATCTGTGTGGTACAGACTGCTACCAAGTGGGTTTACTGCCAAACACCTGTAGTCCTAAATCTTTTGCAGTGGTCCCAGATGGAACTGCACAGGTTTCTGCCTAACAACAACATTCTCAGCTTTTTCTCCTTGAAGCAGAAGGGGAGTGTTCCTAAGGAAAATGTATATTCTCCAGTCCCTTACCCCCTCCCCCTTTGCAGAGCTGACCCTTTAACCAAGCAGATTCAGACAAGTGCTTGCCTGTGGCAAACGAGGGGGAGTGGCTACATAATTGGGTATTAGAACCTGAGCTCGGTCTGCAGAGATGAGACTCGCTCTCAGGAGAACTCGTCCCTAGACGGCCACTTAGTAGGGCAAGAGGTAGAAAAGGAATCCAGGGAACCATTAATCAAAGACTGGTCATGGATCCAAGACGCCCTTTGTAAAAGGAAAGCATAGCCACCACTGTGTGGCAATTGCTTGGCAAGAAAGACTCGACTAAATCACCGGGGAAACCGGAATTTCTATGTCGCGTTCAACAACCTGAAGAGAAACCATTAAGGTTGGCAAGCTGGAACACCAGAGGCTTTCATCATCTCACATCGCCAAGCGACGTAAACCTGGGCGATTAGGGTATACTCTGCCCATAAGAGACTTGGCTTACCAACCGCCCCCATCTAGATGGCCATGATGTGATAACAGCCAATGCAGCAAAGGGTCAAAAGGGTCGCCCTTATTCAGGCCTCTTGATAGCTATCAGAACCGGAGTGGGCCCGCACATCAACAAAACCACCTACTCAGATCTGTTTTGCTTGTTGGCCGTAGTGAAATGGCAAACAACCAGTGAACCTAATAAGATCAGCAGACCCGGAAACTTGCTAATAGCGACATGTTATTGGAACCTGTCGGCAATTTCAGATGACAAATTTATTGACCTGGTCACTTCAATATTAGACAACGCTCTGACAGAAAACGAGATAGCCTCCATTATAATCTGCGGAGATCTAAACATAACTTTCGAATCTACAATCCATGGCTCAAAGCCTCTAAAAGCAACCAACACGGCCATTGTAAGAGGCCACAAATGGTCTAGCCGTATGAAGGCTAGAGGTCTTTTACAAGTAAAAAATAAATAAAAATAAAAGTAAAAATAAAAAGGACGGTCCTGAGCACCTAAACATCCCCACATGGGAAAGAGACTCCAAATTTGGTGACCTGGACCATGTTTTTGTCACCCCTGACCTCTTTTGTCTAATTTCAGGCCTTAATGTCAGAAGAACTCTAAATAGTGACCATAACATTGTAGAATGTACACTTCCCCAGGTAAATACTGCCTGGAACTCTACCATGACGGCGGGCGTAGAGCCCAATAATGCTGGTAACAGACTTCGAATGAATCCCGAAGATATAACAGCTCTTACAAAAACATATTATGAAGAACAAAATCCAGGAAAAGATCTTAAAAAAACTATGGATTACAGGCCACTGGTCCTGCCATTCTGCCCTAGCTCCTTAAAAAACAAAAACACCTCTACGCGACGCCATACATTTGACCCTATTGTACACGATAAAAAAAGGGCAATGAGACGTATTAAACGGCAGGCTGCAAAATCTTCTAACTTGGCCTTTAAAGCCATAGCGGCAATCTCCATCAAAGCATACAAATCATGGGTAATACAACACAAACACATACTACTACAGCAAGATGCCGAACAAATGCTATGACTCTCGTTAACAAAAAGTCTCAAGATTTCTGGGCATTGATTAAAAGTGCCCGGAAGACAAACCTCAAGGTAACATCAAACAGTGTGAACGAGAGAGCTTGGGTAACCCATTTTTCTTCCCTCTTCATTGACTTAAACAACCGTAGTGAAACAAGTGAACTAATAGAAACTGGTCCTTCATGGGACTGCGACTACGACGCGCCTGACATTATGGAAAAAATAAAAAAGCTCAATAGATCAAGGGCACCAGGCCCTGATGATCTGACAAACGCCATCCTTAAAGAACATCCTCAGGAATGGTCAGCTTTCATCAAAAGCCATTTTTTCGTGACATCTCGAAAGAAAGGTTAATCCCAGCCTCTTGGAAGCTAGCAGTATTTATTTTTTGTATTATTATTTTTATTGGTTTGTGACAAACCTTTAAAAAAGAACAGAAACAAGAAAGGAATTCACACCACAACATGTACCATTACAAAAAGGGAAGGTGAACAGATATTTAGGCTAGAAGCAAGACTTTAAAGAGAACTCAATCACTGAATCAAAGAACATTAACAGTTACATTTTTTTTGTGTTCAGCTTCTGCCTGTATCCATTTTTTCACCATTAATTCTAAAAAGAATGTTAATTCAATTGTTAATTTACGGCCCGAGTCTTGAAAGGATTCTCTCCACCGATCGTCAGCTGACAATGATGGTTTTGCTAGAATAAACCTTCCCAAATGATTGGTACGTTCTTGTCTCAATTTTGGGCATGATAAAGTGAAATGTTTCAAAGTTTCATTGTTTTCTCCACCCAGACGACATGTTAGAGGTGCTGTACCATCTTTTTCCCTTATGCCCAGGTTTTCTCTTGTGTGGAATTGATTTAGACGGTACTTCATGAAGATGGACCTATAATCGTTTCCTGGAAATTTTTCTAGGTAAGATTGAGTCTTGTTTAATTTCCTAGCTTCAGGGGGAGCCGTCCTCATGATTCTGTGTTTTGCAAGGATTTCACCAGTGTCTATTCAGTCTTGTGCCCATAACATTGATTTAACCTTGTTTGGATTTTTTTGTAGTAAACTTCTATTAGCACCTATGTCACTCAAGATTATTTCACAGCGGTAAGCCCACTGTGTCAATACACTGTCACCATTGCCATTGGATAGATCTTTGAGAATGCTGTATTGTGGCTTCTCTTCTTCTGCGGTCATTTTACAGTATTAATTTAGTGTTCCACCTCATCCTTCCATTAATAGATAAGAGACTAGGCCGATTCATGGAATAATTAGCGCGGCGCAAGTGGCCAAAAACGTGCGATTCGCAGTGGAATAGCGAAAATCGCAGTGCAAGTGCGAAAATCGCACGAAAAGCAGCACACATCGATTCATGGAAGGCCGTGCGCGAGAAAACCATCGATGTGCGCTAAAAAAGTGCGCGGCGCACGTTGCCGCACAGGCCATCTAACGACGTGCGCCAGGTCACAGCGAAAATCGCACAGGCCACAGCGAAAATCGCACATAGCGCGGCGCACACAACAAAAGTAGGCGGAACACGGGGCGTAACACTCGGAATGGGGAACAACTTGCCAAAATGTGGGCGTCACGGGGGAAGTACAGGGTGCAAGTGCGCGGAACGCCCACACGCTCGCCTACAACACGTATTCATGGAATCGAATAGGGCAAAAAAGTGCACGGTCAAACCAGCGCACAGGCACAAACACGACCGCCACAAGAAAGCAGGCGGTAGCATCTCAGCGCCTGTAATAAATGTGCGCCAAAAGGTGCGCCAACAAATAGCACCTATATACAGCCATGATGAATGTCCTATACTGTGGCCCTCCAGGACAAATGACGTGCAAAGGGGTACCCACAAACACGGACACCCGCTGACTGAAAAATAACGTGTGCGTGTATTCCGGGGTGCGCGGGAACTTTCACACGCAATTTGGCTGGGTACGTGGATCTCAGGGGTGCGCGGGAAGTACCACACGCAATTTGGCTGGGTACGTGGATCTCAGGGGTGCGCGGGAAGTCCCACACGCGATTTGGCAGGGTACGTGGATTTCAGGGTTGCGCGGGAAGTTCCACACGCGATTTGGCCGGGTACGTGCACGGGATCTCAGGGGTGCGCGGGAAGTCTCACACGCGATTTGGCAGGGTACGGGGATTTCAGGGGTGCGCGGGAAGTTCCACACGCGATTTGGCCGGGTACGTGCGCGGGAATTTACACACGCGACTTGGCTGGGTACGTGGATCTCAGGGGTGCGCGGGAAGTCTCACACGCGATTTGGCAGGGTACGTGTATTTCAGGGGTGCGCGGGAAGTTCCACACGCGATTTGGCCGGGTACGTGCGCGGGAATTCACACACACGATTTGGCTGGGTACGTGGATCTCAGGGGTGCGCGGGAAGTCTCACACGCGATTTGGCAGGGTACGTAGATTTCAGGGGTGCGCGGGAAGTTCCACACGCGATTTGGCCGGTTACGTGCGCGGGAATTTACACACGCGATTTGGCTGGGTACGTGGAATTCAGGGGTGCATGGGAAGTTCCACACGCGATTTGGCCGGGTACGTGCGCGGGAATTTACACACGCGATTTGGCTGGGTACGTGGATCTCAGGGGTGCGCGGGAAGTCTCACACGCGATTTGGCAGGGTACGTGGAATTCAGGGGTGCGCGGGAAGTTCCACACGCGATTTGGCCGGATACGTGCGCGGGAATTTACACACGCGACTTGGCTGGGTACGTGGATCTCAGGGGTGCGCGGGAAGTCCCACACGCGATTTGGCAGGGTACATGGATTTCAGGGGTGCGCGGGAAGTTCCACACGCGATTTGGCCGGGTACGTGTATTTCAGGGGTACGCGGGAAATTCTACACGCGATTTGGCTGTGTGCTCCCAGGTATTCCCTGTACACCCTCCACGGCCCCTGCAGGCAGCCGACACCACAGGGGACTACCCTGCACACCTGCTCATGTCACCCAGCACCCCCAACCCCCAGCATCCAGGGGCAGCCTCCACCAGGCCCCCACCCATGTCTCCCACCACCCCCACCCCCCAGCCACCATGGGCATCCCCCACCAGGCCCCCACTCATGTCTCCCATCACCCCCACCCCCCAGCAGTGCAGGGGCAGCACCACCAGGCCCCCACTCATGTCCAACTCATGTCTCCCACCACCCCCACCCCCCCAGCATCCAGGGGCACCCTCCACCAGGCCCCCACTCATGTCTCCCACCACCCTCACCCCCCAGCCACCCTGGGCATCCCCCACCAGGCCCCCACTCATGTCTCCCACCACCCCCACCCCCCAGCCACCATGGGCATCCCCCACCAGGCCCCCACTCATGTCTCCCACCACCTCCACCCCCCCAGCCACCATGGGCAGCCCCCACCAGGCCCCCACTCATGTCTCCCACCACCCCCACCCCTCAGCATCCAGGGGCACCCTCCACCAGGCCCCCACTCATGTCTCCCACCACCCCCACCCCCCAGCCACCATGGGCATCCCCCATCAGGCCCCCACTCATGTCTCCCACCACCCCCACCCCCAGCCACCATGGGCATCCCCCACCAGGCCCCCTCATGTCTCCCACCCACCCCCACCCCCCAGCCACCATGGGCAGCCCCCACCAGGCCCCCACTCATGTCCAACTCATGTCTCCCACCACCCCCACCCCCCAGCCACCATGGGCATCCCCCACCAGGCCAGCACCCATGTCTCCCACCACCCCCACCCCCCCAGCCACCAATGGGCAGCCCCCACCAGGCCCCCACTCATGTCTCCCACCACCCCCACCCTCTAGCCACCATGGGCATCCCCCACCAGGCCACCACCCATGTCTCCCACCACCCCCACCCCCCCAGCCACCATGGGTATCCCCCACCAGGCCCCCACTCATGTCTCCCACCACCCCCACCCCCTAGCAGTGCAGGGGCAGCACCACCCCCACACCCCCGGCCACCATGGGCATCCCCCACCAGGCCCCCACTCATGTCTCCCAACCCCCAGCAGTGCAGGGGCAGCACCACCAGGCCCCCACTTATGGCCCCTATCACCCCCACCCCCCAGCCACCATGGGCATCCCCCACCAGGCCCCCACTCATGTCTCCCACCCACCCCCACCCCCAGCCACCATGGGCAGCCCCCACCAGGCCCCCACTCATGTCTCCCACCACCCCCACCCCCCAGCAGTGCAGGGGCAGCACCACCAGGCCCCACTCATGTCCAACTCATGTCTCCCACCACCCCCACCCCCCCAGCATCCAGGGGCATCCTCCACCAGGCCCCCACTCATGTCTCCCACCACCCCCACCCCCCAGCCACCATGGGCATCCCCCACCAGGCCCCCATTCGTGTCTCCCACCACCCCCACCCCCCAGCAGTGCAGGGGCAGCACCACCAGGCCCCCACTCATGTCTCCCACCACCCCCACCCCCAGCCACCATGGGCATCCCCCACCAGGTCCCCACTCATGTCTCCCACCCCCCAGCAGTGCAGGGGCAGCACCACCAGGCCCCCACTTATGGCCCCTATCACCCCCACCCCCCAGCCACCATGGGAATCCCCCACCAGGCCCCCACTCATGTCTCCCACCCACCCCCACCCCCCAGCCACCATGGGCAGCCCCCACCAGGTCCCCACTCATGTCTCCCACCAACCCCACCCCCCAGCAGTGCAGGGGCAGCACCACCAGGCCCCCACTCATGTCCAACTCATGTCTCCCACCACCCCCACCCCCCCAGCATCCAGGGGCACCATCCACCAGGCCCCCACTCATGTCTCCCACCACCCCCACCCCCCAGCCACCATGGAAATCCCCCACCAGGCCCCCACTCATGTCTCCCACCACCCCCACCCCCCCAGCAGTGTGGGGCACCGTCCACCAGGCCACCACCCATGTCTCCCACCACCCCCACCCCCCAGCCACCATGGGCAGCCCCCACCAGGCCCCCACTCATGTCTCCCACCACCCCCACCCCCCAGCCACCATGGGCAGCCCCCACCAGGCCCCCACTCATGTCTCCCACCACCCCCACCCCCCCAGCATCCAGGGGCACCCTCCACCAGGCCCCCACTCATGTCTCCCACCACCCCCACCCCCAAGCCACCATGGGCATCCCCCACCAGGACACCACCCATGTCTCTCACCACCCCCACCACCCCAGCCACCATGGGCAGCCCCCACCAGGCCCCCACTCATGTCTCCCACCACCCCCACCCCCCAGCCACCATAGGCATCCCCCACCAGGCCACCACCCATGTCTCCCACCACCCCCACCCCCCCAGCATCCAGGGGCACCCTCCACCAGGCCCCCACTCATGTCTCCCACCACCCCCACCCCCAAGCCACCATGGGCATCCCCCACCAGGACACCACCCATGTCTCCCACCACCCCCACCACCCCAGCCACCATGGGCAGCCCCCACCAGGCCCCCACTCATGTCTCCCACCACCCCCACCCCCCAGCCACCATAGGCATCCCCCACCAGGCCCCCACTCATGTCTCCCACCACCCCCACCCCCCAGCCACCATGGGCAGCCCCCACCAGGCCCCCACTCATGTCTCCCACCACCCCCACCCCCCCAGCATCCAGGGGCACCCTCCACCAGGCCCCCACTCATGTCTCCCACCACCCCCACCCCCAAGCCACCATGGGCATCCCCCACCAGGACACCACCCATGTCTCCCACCACCCCCACCACCCCAGCCACCATGGGCAGCCCCCACCAGGCCCCCACTCATGTCTCCCACCACCCCCACCCCCCAGCCACCATAGGCATCCCCCACCAGGCCACCACCCATGTCTCCCACCACCCCCAACACCCCAGCCACCATGGGCAGCCCCCACCAGGCCCCCACTCATGTCTCCCACCACCTCCACCCCCCAGCAGTGCAGGGGCAGCACCACCAGGCCCCCACTTATGGCCCCTATCACCCCCACCCACCAGCCACCATGGGCATCCCCCACCAGGCCCCCACTCATGTCTCCCACCCACCCCCAGCCACCATGGGCAGCCCCCACCAGGCCCCCACTCATGTCTCCCACCACCCCCACCCCCCAGCCACCATGGGCATCCCCCACCAGGCCCCCACTCATGTCTCCCACCCACCCACACCCCCCAGCCACCATGGGCAGCCCCCACCAGGCCCCCACTCATGTCTCTCACCACCCCACCCCCCCAGCAGTGTGGGGCACCCTCCACCAGGCCACCACCCATGTCTCCCACCACCCCCACCCCCCAGCAGTGCAGGGGCAGCACCACCAGGCCCCCACTCATGTCCAACTCATGTCTCCCACCACCCCCACCCCACAGGATCCAGGGGCACCCTCCACCAGGCCACCACCCATGTCTCCCACCACCCCCACCCCCCAGCAGTGCAGGGGCAGCACCACCAGGCCCCCACTCATGTCCAACTCATGTCTCCTACCACCCCCACCCCCCAGCATCCAGGGGCAGCCCCCACCAAGCCCCCACTCATGTCTCCCACCACCCCCACCCCCCAGCCAACATGGGCATCCCCCACCAGGCCACCACCCATGTCTCCCACCACCCCCACACCCCCAGCCACCATGGGCAGCCCCCACCAGGCCCCCACGCATGTCTCCCACCACCCCCACCCCCCCAGTCACCATGGGCATCCCCCACCAGGCCACCACCCATGTCTCCCACCACCCCCACCCCCCAGCATCCAGGGGCACCCTCCACCAGGCCCCCACTCATGTCTCCTACCACCCCCACCCCCAGCCACCATGGGCATCCCCCCACCAGGCCCCCACTCATGTCTCCCACCACCCCCACCCCCAGCCACCATGGGCATCCCCCACCAGGCCCCCACTCATGTCTCCCACCACCCCCACCCCCAGCAGTGCAGGGGCAGCACCACCAGGCCCCCACTCATATCCAACTCATGTCTCCCACCAACCCCACCCCCCAGCCACCATGGGCATCCCCCACAAGGCCAGCACCCATGTCTCCCACCACCCCCACCCCCCCAGCCACCATGGGCAGCCCCCACCAGGCCCCCACTCATGTCTCCCACCACCCCCACCCTCCAGCCACCATGGGCATCCCCCACCAGGCCACCACCCATGTCTCCCACCACCCCCACCCCCCCAGCCACCATGGGTATCCCCCACCAGGCCCCCACTCATCTCTCCCACCACCCCCACCCCCTAGCAGTGCAGGGGCAGAACCACCCCCACACCCCCGGCCACCATGGGCATCCCCCACCAGGCCCCCACTCATGTCTCCCAACCCCCAGCAGTGCAGGGGCAGCACCACCAGGCCCCCACTTATGGCCCCTATCACCCCCACCCCCCAGCCACCATGGGCATCCCCCACCAGGCCCCCACTCATGTCTCCCACCCACCCCCACCCCCAGCCACCATGGGCAGCCCCCACCAGGCCCCCACTCATGTCTCCCACCACCCCCACCCCCCAGCAGTGCAGGGGCAGCACCACCAGGCCCCACTCATGTCCAACTCATGTCTCCCACCACCCCCACCCCCCAGCATCCAGGGGCACCCTCCACCAGGCCCCACTCATGTCTCCCACCACCCCCACCCCCCAGCCACCATGGGCATCCCCCACCAGGCCCCCATTCGTGTCTCCCACCACCCCCACCCCCCAGCAGTGCAGGTGCAGCACCACCAGGCCCCCACTCATGTCTCCCACCACCCCCACCCCCAGCCACCATGGGCATCCCCCACCAGGCCCCCACTCATGTCTCCCACCCCCCAGCAGTGCAGGGGCAGCACCACCAGGCCCCCACTCATGGCCCCTATCACCCCCACCCCCCAGCCACCATGGGAATCCCCCACCAGGCCCCCACTCATGTCTCCCACCCACCCCCACCCCCCAGCCACCATGGGCAGCCCCCACCAGGTCCCCACTCATGTCTCCCACCAACCCCACCCCCCAGCAGTGCAGGGGCAGCACCACCAGGCCCCCACTCATGTCCAACTCATGTCTCCCACCACCCCCACCCCCCCAGCATCCAGGGGCACCATCCACCAGGCCCCCACTCATGCCTCCCACCACCCCCACCCCCCAGCCACCATGGGAATCCCCCACCAGGCCCCCACTCATGTCTCGCACCACCCCCACCCCCCAGCCACCATGGGCATCCCCCACCAGGCCCCCACTCATGTCTTCCACCCACCCCCACCCCCAGCCACCATGGGCAGCCCCCACCAGGCCCCCACTCATGTCTCCCACCACCCCCACCCCCCAGCCACCATGGGCATCCCCCACCAGGCCCCCATTCATGTCTCCCACCACCCCCACCCCCCAGCCACCATGGGCATCCCCCACCAGGCCCCCACTCATGTCTCCCACCACCCCCACCCCCCAGCCACCATGGGCATCCCCCACCAGGCCCCCACTCATGTCTCCCACCACCCCCACCCCCCAGCAGTGCAGGGGCAGCACCACCAGGCCCCCACTCATGTCTCCCACCACTCCCACCCCCCAGCCACCATGGGCATCCCCCACCAGGCCCCCACTCATGTCTCCCACCACCCCCACCCCCCAGCCACCATGGGCATCCCCCACCAGGCCACCACCCATGTCTCCCACCACCCCCACCCCCCCCAGCCACCATGGGCAGCCCCCATCAGGCCCCCACTCATGTCTCCCACCACCCCCACCCCCCAGCCACCATGGGCATCCCCCACCAGGCCACCACCCATGTCTCCCACCACCCCCACCCCCCAGCCACCATGGGCATCCCCCACCAGGCCCCCACTCATGTCTCCCACCACCCCCACCCCCCAGCAGTGCAGGGGCAGCACCACCAGGCCCCCACTCATGTCCAACTCATGTCTCCCACCACCCCCACCCCCCCAGCATCCAGGGGCACCATCCACCAGGCCCCCACTCATGCCTCCCACCACCCCCACCCCCCAGCCACCATGGGAATCCCCCACCAGGCCCCCACTCATGTCTCGCACCACCCCCACCCCCCAGCCACCATGGGCATCCCCCACCAGGCCCCCACTCATGTCTTCCACCCACCCCCACCCCCAGCCACCATGGGCAGCCCCCACCAGGCCCCCACTCATGTCTCCCACCACCCCCACCCCCCAGCCACCATGGGCATCCCCCACCAGGCCCCCATTCATGTCTCCCACCACCCCCACCCCCCAGCCACCATGGGCATCCCCCACCAGGCCCCCACTCATGTCTCCCACCACCCCCACCCCCCAGCCACCATGGGCATCCCCCACCAGGCCCCCACTCATGTCTCCCACCACCCCCACCCCCCAGCAGTGCAGGGGCAGCACCACCAGGCCCCCACACATGTCTCCCACCACTCCCACCCCCCAGCCACCATGGGCATCCCCCACCAGGCCCCCACTCATGTCTCCCACCACCCCCACCCCCCAGCCACCATGGGCATCCCCCACCAGGCCACCACCCATGTCTCCCACCACCCCCACCCCCCCCAGCCACCATGGGCAGCCCCCATCAGGCCCCCACTCATGTCTCCCACCACCCCCACCCCCCAGCCACCATGGGCATCCCCCACCAGGCCACCACCCATGTCTCCCACCACCCCCACCCCCCAGCCACCATGGGCATCCCCCACCAGGCCCCCACTCATGTCTCCCACCACCCCCACCCCCCAGCAGTGCAGGGGCAGCACCACCAGGCCCCCACTCATGTCCAACTCATGTCTCCCACCACCCCCACACCCCCAGCATCCAGGGGCACCCTCCACCAGGCCACCACCCATGTCTCCCACCACCCCCACCCCCCAGCAGTGCAGGGGCAGCACCACCAGGCCCCCACTCATGTCTCCCACCACCCCCACCCCCCAGCCACCATGGGCATCCCCCACCAGGCCCCCACTCAATTCCCCCTGTACCCCCACCCCCCAGCATCCAGGGGCACCCTCCACCAGGCTCCCACTCATGGCCCCTATCACCCCCACCCCCCAGCAATGCAGGGGCATCCCCCACCAGGCCCCCACTCATGTCTCCCACCACCCCCACCCCCCAGCAGTGCAGGGGCAGCACCACCAGGCCCCCACTCATGTCCAACTCATGTCTCCCACCACCCCCACACCCCCAGCATCCAGGGGCACCCTCCACCAGGCCACCACCCATGTCTCCCACCACCCCCACCCCCCAGCAGTGCAGGGGCAGCACCACCAGGCCCCCACTCATGTCTCCCACCACCCCCACCCCCCAGCCACCATGGGCATCCCCCACCAGGCCCCCACTCAATTCCCCCTGTACCCCCACCCCCCAGCATCCAGGGGCACCCTCCACCAGGCTCCCACTCATGGCCCCTATCACCCCCACCCCCCAGCAATGCAGGGGCAGCCTCCACCAGGCCCCCACTCATGTCTCCCACCCCCAGCCACCATGGGCAGCCCCCACCAGGCCCCCACTCATGTCTCCCACCACCCCCACCCCCCAGCCACCATGGGCATCCCCCACCAGGCCCCCACTCAATTCCCCCTGCACCCCCACCCCCCAGCATCCAGGGGCACCCTCCACCAGGCCCCCACTCATGGCCCCTATCACCCCCACCCCCCAGCAATGCAGGGGCAGCCTCCACCAGGCCCAAACTCATGTCTCCCACCACCCCCATCCCCCAGCCACCATGGGCATCCCCCACTCATGTCCAACTCATGTCTCCCACCACCCCCACCCCCCCAGCATCCAGGGGCACCATCCACCAGGCCCCCACTCATGTCTCCCACCACCCCCATCCCCCAGCCACCATGGGAATCCCCCACCAGGCCCCCACTCATGTCTCGCACCACCCCCACCCCCCAGCCACCATGGGCATCCCCCACCAGGCCCCCACTCATGTCTCCCACCCACCCCCACCCCCAGCCACCATGGGCAGCCCCCACCAGGCCCCCACTCATGTCTCCCACCACCCCCACCCCCCAGCCACCATGGGCATCCCCCACCAGGCCCCCATTCATGTCTCCCACCACCCCCACCCCCCAGCCACCATGGGCATCCCCCACCAGGCCCCCACTCATGTCTCCCACCACCCCCACCCCCCAGCCACCATGGGCATCCCCCACCAGGCCCCCACTCATGTCTCCCACCACCCCCACCCCCCAGCAGTGCAGGGGCAGCACCACCAGGCCCCCACTCATGTCCAACTCATGTCTCCCACCACCCCCACCCCCCAGCCACCATGGGCATCCCCCACCAGGCCCCCACTCATGTCTCCCACCACCCCCACCCCCCAGCCACCATGGGCATCCCCCACCAGGCCCCCATTCATGTCTCCCACCACTCCCACCCCCCAGCCACCATGGGCATCCCCCACCAGGCCCCCACTCATGTCTCCCACCACCCCCACCCCCCAGCCACCATGGGCATCCCCCACCAGGCCCCCATTCATGTCTCCCACCACCCCCACCCCCCAGCCACCATGGGCATCCCCCACCAGGCCCCCACTCATGTCTCCCACCACCCCCACCCCCCAGCCACCATGGGCATCCCCCACCAGGCCCCCACTCATGTCTCCCACCACCCCCACCCCCCAGCAGTGCAGGGGCAGCACCACCAGGCCCCCACTCATGTCCAACTCATGTCTCCCACCACCCCCACCCCCCAGCCACCATGGGCATCCCCCACCAGGCCCCCACTCATGTCTCCCACCACCCCCACCCCCCAGCCACCATGGGCATCCCCCACCAGGCCCCCATTCATGTCTCCCACCACTCCCACCCCCCAGCCACCATGGGCATCCCCCACCAGGCCCCCACTCATGTCTCCCACCACCCCCACCCCCCAGCCACCATGGGCATCCCCCACCAGGCCCCCACTCATGTCTCCCACCACCCCCACCCCCCAGCAGTGCAGGGGCAGCACCACCAGGCCCCCACTCATGTCCAACTCATGTCTCCCACCACCCCCACCCCCCAGCCACCATGGGCATCCCCCACCAGGCCCCCACTCATGTCTCCCACCACCCCCACCCCCCAGCCACCATGGGCATCCCCCACCAGGCCCCCATTCATGTCTCCCACCACTCCCACCCCCCAGCCACCATGGGCATCCCCCACCAGGCCCCCACTCATGTCTCCCACCACCCCCACCCCCCAGCCACCATGGGCATCCCCCACCAGGCCACCACCCATGTCTCCCACCACCCCCACCCCCCCCAGCCACCATGGGCAGCCCCCATCAGGCCCCCACTCATGTCTCCCACCACCCCCACCCCCCAGCCACCATGGGCATCCCCCACCAGGCCACCACCCATGTCTCCCACCACCCCCACCCCCCAGCCACCATGGGCATCCCCCACCAGGCCCCCACTCATGTCTCCCACCACCCCCACCCCCCAGCAGTGCAGGGGCAGCACCACCAGGCCCCCACTCATGTCCAACTCATGTCTCCCACCACCCCCACACCCCCAGCATCCAGGGGCACCCTCCACCAGGCCACCACCCATGTCTCCCACCCCCCCCACCCCCCAGCAGTGCAGGGGCAGCACCACCAGGCCCCCACTCATGTCTCCCACCACCCCCACCCCCCAGCCACCATGGGCATCCCCCACCAGGCCCCCACTCAATTCCCCCTGCACCCCCACCCCCCAGCATCCAGGGGCACCCTCCACCAGGCTCCCACTCATGGCCCCTATCACCCCCACCCCCCAGCAATGCAGGGGCAGCCTCCACCAGGCCCCCACTCATGTCTCCCACCCCCAGCCACCATGGGCAGCCCCCACCAGGCCCCCACTCATGTCTCCCACCACCCCCACCCCCCAGCCACCATGGGCATCCCCCACCAGGCCCCCACTCAATTCCCCCTGCACCCCCACCCCCCAGCATCCAGGGGCACCCTCCACCAGGCCCCCACTCATGGCCCCTATCACCCCCACCCCCCAGCAATGCAGGGGCAGCCTCCACCAGGCCCCCACTCATGTCTCCCACCAACCCCATCCCCCAGCCACCATGGGCATCCCCCACCAGGCCCCCACTCATGTCTCCCACCACCCCCACCCCCCAGCCACCATGGGCATCCCCCACCAGGCCCCCACTCATGTCCCCCTGCACCCAGGTCCTCACAATCCCCAATCATGTGCGTTATGGTCAGCCTCCACAGCCAAAAGGCCCTACCAAGTAACCCATTCACCCACATGGAAATGGAAATTACATGTTACACCCCCAATGTTCATAAAGCAAATGAACCCATGTCCGTCACACACAATGGTTGCAATTGAATGGGTAAACACCCAACATGACATGCATGAAACCAATGAGATGATACCACACAGTGAAGTATGAAAACAAAATTGTATTAAAAAAAATTGAATGCAAATGAAATGAAACAAACTACAATGGCAATGAAAAAAGATAAGCTGCATGTCCGTCCAAAAAAATCAAAACTACAAATCCAAATCCAAAAAAATGTTGTTCAAAGTCACATTAAAAATAAAATCAATCCGAGAGAAAAATAAATGCAAAGACCATTGTTCCATGGAGAATAAATGAAAAATAAAAAAATAAAACAATCCAATGAAGAACTATGTACAAAACATCCAAGGGTCCATGTGCACAACTGAACAAAGGAAACCTACAAAAAACCCTAACTAAAATCCAACTATATAAAAAAAGTGGAGCAGTGTCGGTCGACTCCAAATCATAAGAAGAAACAAAGGAAACCTAAAACTAAAGAACTATATACAAAGGCGGCGGGCAAGTCCAGCGGCTCACTCCGTGGTGTTCCGGGCCAGGGCATCATCAAACTCCTCGTCTATGTCCCGGAGGCGGTCCTGTTCCATGGCCCCGAGGGTCCGCAGGGACGACACCATCTGCTCCTCCAACCCCCTGCGGATTGCCTCGAGGCACTCGGCCCGCTTCAGGGCCGTCCGCATGGAGTTCTCCGCCCTGACCATCGTGAGCCGCGCCTCTTCCGCCCGCCGCCGATCCGCACCTATCTGCTGGCCCAACCGCAGCCACACAGAAGACACTTCCTGTCCTGGGTCCTCCTGCCCTCCGGCCGATGCCTGCCCCTCCGATGTTGATGGCCCCGAGCCATGATGCCTCCCACGTTGACTCTGCTGCTGCCTCCGACGCAACTGCCTCTGCCAGCACAACGGCATCCAGGCTGATGGAATCCACCGACGCCGTCGTGCACGTGCCCTGCCTGATGATGCCGGCACTTCCTGCATCTGCTGGGGTACAGTTGCTGTGGTGTCCACCCCTGCTGGACCTCCGACTCCCGACTGTGGCAGGGATGGGATCCCCACCGAGCTGGCTGCATTGATCAGGGCAGGTCCACAGGGGGCCCTGGTGGCATCTGGGCCGGAAGACGGCAAGGAGAACGA
This sequence comes from Ambystoma mexicanum, assembly GCF_040938575.1. NCBI lineage: Eukaryota > Metazoa > Chordata > Amphibia > Caudata > Ambystomatidae > Ambystoma > Ambystoma mexicanum. The sequence continues at coordinate 1,675,012,349 of NC_090929.1, read as the reverse complement.
CCGGCGTATAGCCTCCACAGAGGAGGAGAGGGCCGCCAGATTGGCCGACACATGCAGGAAACCCCCGAACATGGAAGATCCCAATTGGGCCACGTCGGCACGGTGCTCTTCGTGATGATGTGCGTGTTCCTCCCGGGAAGCACGCACGTCATCACGAATTGCACCCGCGCGCATCGCGTCCCCAATCAGGACCTTCTCCATACGGACACGGGTCCCCTCGTCCGCAGGTGGAGGGGAGTCAGGTGACATGGACATTCCCTCTACCTGCGGACTGGCCTGGGACGGGGCATCCCTGCTGGTGCATGGTGGTGCACTCACAGGGTCAGGGACAGCGACATGCACAGGCCCCTCCACGGTGACCTGTGCTGCCTCCTGCCCCTGCCCCTGGACTGCACCACTTGCACCAGCAGGGATGCCCCCACCAGGCCCCATGTGTGCCTCAGTGGCGGCCTCCTCCTCCTCTGTGGAAACCACCAACCTGGATGGCTCCTCACCGTCTTCCGCCGTAGCAGGCCCCTGTGGGGGCTCATCCACCCCTTCCGCTGCAGCAGTGGGGGCATCCCCGCCGCCTTGCTCCACAGCGCCGTCTCCGCCCTCTTCTTCACTAGCCGCTGCGTAGAGGGAGACATAGAACACAAGCATCAGGGTACTGTTCAATGGTCCCCTAGACAGGAAGCAATAGCAGATGAGTACCAGTGTCAAAGTACACTTCCATCATGTCCCTCCACAACACATGGGTCAGTCCAGGCAAAACACACACAGTAACAGGCATGGTGCATGCCATGGACATTTCCACACATGTCCAATGGACTCTTGAAACATACAATGATATGGAACTCACATGCATCATGGGTCATGCCTATCACATGCACACACTTCACCTCAGTCACATCCATCTGGCCTCATACACCCCAAACACAGCGGATACAAGCGTAACTAGGCTGCATCAGTGAATCTGTGCATTGTCACACACATGTGTCATGCATCCATGGCATTCACAAGTCACAGACACGCAGGTCAGGCACACAGACATGGCTACCATATATGTACCTGGCATCAGCACCCATCCCTCACCCCCACCCATGTCCAGGAACAGAGACTGGCATGCTCTCATGTGTAAAATCTGCATAGGGCTCCCCATGTGGCATTTAAACACATGCAACAACCATGTGGTTCACACATCACTGGTCGCACATGCATTACCATGATGTCCCTGCACACATACATGCATACATGGCCTATGTCACACATACAGGCAAGTATCAGACAACCAGCACACCGCAACATGCCCTGTCTCTCACAGCAATGCTTGGACACTTACCGCTCAACTCCAGACGGGTCTCCCTCTCAAGGATCTGGGCGTGGAGCGCTGGGCGTACGCGTTCCAGGACCCTCATCTGGATGGAACTCATGCGGCCCCGGCCCCCCTCCACAAGGCGCCCGACCTTCACGAGGGTCCTGGACCTCAAGTCCTCCCAGCGCTTCTTGATCTTCTGGCTGTCGCGGGTTGCCACCCCCTCCGCGTTGATGGCAACCACACAGTCGGCCCAGATCCTCTCCCGTCCTTCCTTGCTGGCGCGGGACGATCCAAAGAGGGCATCATACTGCCCCAGGACATGCTCCACCAGGACACCAACTTCGGTGGCAGTGAAGCTGGTGCACCTCTGCCCCTCTGGCCTGGGGTTGCCACTGGTGCCAGATGTGGAAGTGCCCGACATGGCAACCCCAGAGGCAGGAGTGGGTGGGCAACTGGGTCCTGGGGCTGGGCTGTGGAGCGATGTTATCCCAGTCGGGAGTCTTCTGTTCCAGCAGGGGTGGACACAGCAACTGGACCCCTGCAGATGGCTGATGTGCAGGCACCAAATGGCAGGGCACGGTGGCAGCAGGCAGGCAGGCAGCAGCAGCAGATGGCACGTGGGAGGCTGCTCGGGGCACTGGGGGGCAGTAATTCGGCCTTCTGGGCAGGAGCGTGGTCTTCCGTGTGTTTTTGCGTGGCCAGCTTGATACGGAGTGATTTGGCACGTGAAAATCCTGCACGTCAGCGTGAAATTTGAGGAAAGGCCCTCAGCGCATAAGCGCGTCAGCACGCATACGCGATTCTATTGGACCAAAGGCCCTCAGCGCATAAGCGCGTCTGTGACGTGACCCGCACGGGTGTTTCCCTCATAGCACTTGATGACGGAGCACACCTGGAAAGACTGCACGTCAGAGTGTCATCGCGTGTAATTGGACAAAAGTGCGCGTACACGCGATTGGCCTATGTGTATTTCAGGGGTGCGCGGGCACTTACACACGCGAGTACATCAGCGCACGTGTATACCGGGGTGCGCGGGAATTTCCACACGCTATTGGCCTGGGTACTGGATTTCAGGGGTGCGTGGGAAGTTTCACACGCGAGTACATCAGCGCACGTGTATACCAGGGTGCGTGGGAATTTCCACACGCTATTGGCCTGGGTACTGGATTTCAGGGGTGCGCGGGAAGCTTCACACGCTCGCCTACAACACGCGCAAAGAAACACGTACGCCAGTAGGAAGCAGGCATACGTCGACCCGCGACGCATAAATTTGCGCGCAAACAAAATAACAAGCTCAGACACCAGGATGAATATACCGTTCCTAGCAGCAGTGGCCGTGGGCTACCAAAGGAGGAGGAGGATAGTCAGGGTCAGAATATTCACACCGAGAACCAGCCTTTTCGGGATGCCTGATGACCAGGTGTATGGGAGGTACAGGTTTCCACCACACATAATACTGGACCTGGTGAGTGAGTGGGAGGATGACCTCACATCACCCACCCTGTGCTCCCAAGCACTCAGCCCCCTGGAGAAGGTCCTCAATGTACTGCACTTCTTAGCCACTGGATCATTTCAGCGGACAAGTGCCATAGTGGGTGTGGTGTCACAGGCCACGCAGTCACGCTGCCTACACCAGGTCTTGAACATCATCACTGCACGCCCATCAGTCCGCAGGCACATATACCTGCCCAGAACACCTGCAGAAAGGCATGCTGCCGCCCTGGATTTTTACGGTGTGGCACGATTCCCCAAAGTGCTAGGTGCCATCGACTGCACCCATGTGGCTCTACGTCCCCCCAGGGCATCTGAGCACATCTATAGGAACCGCAAGCAGTGGCATTCCATCAACGTGCAGGTAGTATGTAATGCCAAGGGAATCATCACCTCAGTATATGCCAACTATCCCGGGTCCACCCACGACAGCTTCATTTACCGAATGTCCACCCTAAGCCGGGACCTAGAAGCTGGGCGGCATGGCGATACATGGCTGCTTGGTGAGTATGAATGCCACTGCACATGCATGCATGTCAGATACTGAGCAAGGTCACAACCCCACCAATGATACCAATCACCACCTCCACAGGGGACAATGCCTACCCTCTCAGCCCCCACATGATGATGCCAATTCGGAACCCCACCACGCCACCCGAGGTAAGATATAACACAGCCCACATTGCAACCCGGGGCATAGTGGAGCGCACATTCGGAGTGCTTAAGTCACGCTTTCGCTCCCTTGACCGTTCTGGCGGGCAGCTGTTATACGCTCCCCCAGTAGTGTGCAGGATCATAGTGGCAGCATGTGTCCTGCACAACGTTGCAACACGCCGGGGCCTGGCCGTGGACATAGTGGTGGCCCCACATCCCCAACCACATGCATGGCGCATGGGAGGGGAAAGGGCACGGGGGTAGGCAGCCCGTACACAGCTAGTGGCTAATTACTTCACATAGAAATCACAACCCTGTGGAGTGCACACTGCCCTGGCACATACCATCTGACAATCAATGATGACTCAACCTGGCACTGATCCTGAATGTCTGGAGAATCAACCGTCAAAACCATATCAGCCTGAGATTGTTCACCTGGAAGTGTTACAATGTGTGCATCCCTACCTACACAGACACCACCAATGCAGTTTTGTGAAAAAACACATTCATGCAGCTAAAATGAATACCCACTTGCAAAATGCAACATGAGGACAGTGCCATGTCACCCAACCCATCCCCAGCACCGCCACACGACACACCGTGCCATGTCATGCTATGTGCAGGTAAACAAAGTAATCCCCACAACATGACAAGTGTCACAATGTACAGTGTCCCTAATTGAAACTCGCGACACCTGAAATGCTCACAGTAATGCAGGACCAACAACACACTTGAGCAGGTTTTTAGCAATAACACTTATCAGCCACTGCCCTCAAAACTACCATTAACATGACATTACGAATGTAAGGAATTAGTAGTCTCACCACCTGGAAATGCCTGCACTCCCACCACTTCCAACTGTACAGTGTTGCCGCCATGTAGAGTTGTAGGTGCACTGCTGCCAACATGGACCCCATCTCCAAAGTAGAGGGCCTTGTGTAGACATGAGGAAAGGACCTGGAAATTAGGAGGTAGGCACGGATGAGTTACACATCAATGCAACATGCAGTGTACAACACAACAGAAATATGCACTAGGAATGTATACACAGTATTGACTAGACTACCCACACATGTAGTGGGAGTCCAATGTCACCATGTATGTCAATGTCACTTGGGCACACCCTTTGCAAGCCCATGGAAACGGGAAGCAGGAGGGGTGTGTGTGACAAAAACCCAAGCATCTGAACCAAATACATGACAAGCCTGCATGTGCCCAGCCACAATGCAGCGTATGCCCACAGGAGCCACAGAAGGCAACACATTGGCCCTCATTACGACCCTGGCGGAAATCGGAAAACGATGGCGGAAATGCAATACCGCCATCGAATAGCGCTCGGTGCGACTATGACCCGTCACCGCAAAGTACGAAGCCATTAGCGACACCGTAGTGAACGCCAACACTAACTGCACCAAGTACGAGCGCGCGCGCCATGCCAAACCGTAAATACCACCATGGCGCAAGGGTACGCTAATTCCGACCCTAGCGGACATGTACCTAACGCCATCAAGCATGGCGGAATGCACCATTCCGCCATGGTGAGAAGTACGGCATCGCGAATCACCCGTAAACGGCCCCACTGAGTGCCTGTACACCGCTCCCTGCCCACAAAGTCCAACTCCCCGTAGGTGCATTGAAGTCACAACAACCAGTGAAATGTACAAGTCACCCATGCATGCCAACGAACAAAAGAAACACAAGAGGGGCCAATGGGAGCAGCAGGGCACAGATGGCACGAATACAGAAGCCAATCCAATGGACATGACCACAGTCCCCCCCCCCCGAAACGCACGCAAACACAGGCACCTGTGACCAGCAATATTCCGAAATTCACATCATTCCACCAGTCCACCTGGCTGACCGGCATCTGTTACACAAAACCCAATCCCCCGCCCCTGAGCATGACAACATTCAAACAGTCATATTGGCAGCCCCCATCCCTGACCTCACTGGGCTTCGTAGGCAAATGCGCCCAGTACAGTACCACGCAACTAGACTCCGAAGCTGGAACCCAATGCAGATCTCCTCCCAATACATCGCTCCCCAAATAGGAATATGCCACATCACTTGCAAAGAAGAACGCTACACGGGCCAAATCAGAATAGAAATTTAATGCACAACAAAATCACCAAGCCCATACAGCCACTAGGCCATGAACTCCAAAACACATTTCACCATTGTGGGCTGCATCCGCAAGAAATGACCAGCCACTACTTGTGTGACGCCCTGTTCCATCATGGTACACAGAGCCACATCCACGTACGAAAAGGCAACATGGAAGCGCACAGAACCGCAGGGCCGTCCCAATGGGGAGGCACTAGTCCAGCTGAAAGGCCGAAATGTTGCTCCGAGCCACCAGTACTGCGTAAGGGCATGTGGCCCATTGGCGATCGTCCCATAAGATCGTAATGCTGCTCCACTGATTAACACGAAGCAGCAGGTGTCGGGAGTAAAAGCCATCTGCAGGAGTGGCATACAGATGGCAGTGGCAAAAGGGGAGGAGATACCTGTCAACCAAAAGAAAAGAAAAAGAACAGAATGGCAATCAGAACTACATCCGAACAACTCACTTCAATGATCACACTAAATCCACAGCCATATGCATGCTAGCCCACTCCAAAGGATCATCACCACCCCAAAACCACTTGCGACTCATAACCATCTATATCGAGGTGTAAACACCATCACAAACGAGTGTACCTGTGCATGCGTCTGTCAAAACAGAATCCATCAGATGGGAATGTTAACGTGCATGGACACAAGTGGCTGAAGGCGCGTCGAGACAGGGAGGGCTCAACAAGGCCACATAGACGATGGTCCCACTATGGCAGCCCTGCATCACATAGCGCAGGGGAGGCGGATAAATTCCAAGAAGCCCTGTACATGGCAAACTCTGTATGAAATCATCTGTCCATGCATCCATACATCATTCCCTCATCCCGTAATGCAAACGCCTGTTTCCATACTCACATAACATGTGAAATTTCCATTGAGTCTGTGCGTTATGCAGCCTGCAAAATCCACTGTGCCCCAGCCCGTAATTCCAGTGTTGTGAAGTAACATGTATTTGGGAACGTCCGGCCTCATCGCCCACGTCGCTATTGCGCATCCCAAACTATTCATATCAATCATTGCACCCTCGCCATGGCCCCTGTCTCAAGGACATAGAACAATAGAACGTTATATTTGCAGTCAGGCCTGTGGGCATCTCCTCGCCGCTAGCTGAAAACCGAAAGCGCCGCCCTTCGAATTCCTCATTTGCAACATCACGTCGAAGAGGCATCTGTGGCCGTTTGAAATCACTAATTAATCCATCTAGTGCGGCTGTGTGTGAAAATGGCAACTGCCTTCACCCACAAATGGGACGCCCCGCCCGTCGTTGCAACTCGGTACAGTGATGCATGAGGGCCCACCGTTACTCGAATACTACGTTCCACTGACCCTTCACAAGTCTGTTCGCGACTGCACAGATAGTATGTGAAACAATGGGACCACAGCAGAATGAACATATCAACCAATGTTACACGGCCGTCGGGTACAAATACATGATTGCAATAGCAAGATGCCATTACTCGAATTGCAGCGTTGTGAGCTGGACGTGCTCGGCCAAAGGGGAGAGCAGTTTGCACAGGTGGGAGTAATCACCACAGGTGGAGGCCATACAGCCTGAAAACACATAAATTGCACACCCAGTCTCCTCCCACAACCACACCCACTCCGAAATGCTACCGGCAGGACTCGCGATGTTGGCCCTGGGGGACCTGATAGCACTGCAAGTACTCCAACTGCAAGAAGAAGACGAACACCAACTACAACCGGCCGCACGGAGGAGACGCAGGAGGAGGAGGAGGCCAAGGCAGGGCCAGCAAGGGCCGCCAGCACAGCCACGACCACCACGCAGGCAGCCCGCAATCCCACGCCTCCGAGCACATCCGTTCAACCTCACTGATGAGCAGATCCACACCCTCTACCGTTTGGACCGGGACACCATAGCCGCCATTGTGGACATGACACAGGCTGACCTTGTCAGCATGATAGATAGCCCAACCGCCATCCCACCCCTACTGAAGGTGGTGTCTGTACTCCACTTCCTGGCCACAGGCACCTACCAGCACACAGTCGGACAGCTGCATGGCATTTCTCAGCCACTGTTCTCACGGACACTATTTCAAGTGCTCGATGCCCTCCTGCAGCACGCAGACGACTACATCTCTCTACCACGCTCGGAGCAGGAAATTACCAACACTAAAGTGGGATTCCATGCACTTGCCGGCATACCGGGTTGCATTGGTGCCATCGACTGCACCCATGTGGAATTGGTCGTCCCACATGCCATGGAGGCCCAGTACCGCAACCGGAAACAATTTCATTCCCTGAATGTACAAATGGTGTGTGACTCCAACAGGATCATTACACATTGTTGTGCCCGATTCCCTGGATCAACCCATGATTCTATGGTCTTGAGGAACTCTACAATACCACGCTACATGGAGCGACACGCAGGGAACAGATCCTGGCTACTCGGTGAGTCTCATTTCATGCATGATGATGTGGGGTATGTGATGCGGCAATGACCTGGCAGGAAGGGGGGGGGGGGTGTGCGTACGTAGCAATGGCATTCCACATCATACGTTTCTCGTCCACATACAGGTGATGCTGGGTATCCACTGAAGAGATGGCTCCTCACACCAGTCCGGAACCCACGGGACCAGCATGAGGAGGACTACAACCATGCCCACTCACGTACCCGTGTAGTCATTGAACAGGCATTCGGCCTACTGAAGACCCGTTTCCGCTGCCTCAGCAGGTCTGGCGGGGCACTCCTGTACCGCCATGAGAAGGTTGCAAAGATGGTCATGGCATGTGTCATGCTCCACAACATGTGCGTACGTAGAAATGTGCCCATGCCCCCTGACGCAGAACTGCAAGCACCTGATGATGGTCATGATGAGGGTGGGGATGTGGCAGCACCTCAAGGAGTCTGCGAGGCACCGGAGGCCCGTGACATTCGTCAGCATCTCATTGATGCATGCTTCTAGCACTCACGCCTGGTGGCTGATACATGGACACGGGACTCGTGGCACTGTGTGTGTCTGGTACATGCACAATATGGACTGTACGCCTATGATGGCCTAGTACACAAAGATCAAGGTCCACACATCTCATTGGTTGATCGTGCACTGTTTATGGCATATGTGATATCATGTTGAACACCCTATCGACCCGCCACCCAAGTGAGCCCAACACACCCCCTCCACCCTCCTACCTCCCCCCCGAACACCAGTGTCCAAAGATGCTCATTGTCAGTGGGCTGTCGCTATTGCAAGCCCCCTCTGCGGGTATCAGGGGCACCCCTGCCTGTGGAGCGCAGGTTCCTCCCAGATCTACGTTGGGGGCTGCCCTGGACGGAACTTGCAACGGATGATGTCTCTGCCTGCTCACGTCCATGCATGTCCCTAAGGGTTTGCGAGAGCTCAGTGAGCACACGGCGCACTGCGGCAAGTTCGGCACATACGTCTTTGGACGTCGCATGCAGTTCACCCCTCAGGCTCTCGGTGCTTCTCTCCATTTGGACTCTCAGGCTCTCGGTGCTACTCTCCATTTGGACTCTCAGGCTCTCGGTGCTACTCTCCATTTGTGCCCTTAGTGTCTCTGTACCTCTCTCCATTTCTGCCCTAAGTGTCTCAGTTGATGTTTCTATGTCTGCCTTAGTGCCCCCACATTCATCGGCATGGTCCTTGAGGAGCGTGGCCAGTCGCTGCTGTTGCACGATTAACTGGTCGAGGGACTGTTGCCTCTGCTGGGCCATAGCCATTTGCGGGGGTGTCACAGAGGGGCTGTTGACCTCATGTTGCCTTGCCACGGGGCTTGTGGGGGATGGCCAGTCGTCGTCTTGTGGGTGCCCCTGCGTGGTATCCTCATGTTGTACGGGATGGGACAGACAGGGGGATTGGGACAGGTCATGGATGGATCTGACTTCGACATCCCCGTTTTCTGTGTCCGAGCATGCTGCCATCAATGGGGTGTCACCTATGGTGCTGCCGCCACCAGAGGCAGTGCCTTCTGTGGCATCCATTGGGGGGACCTGTGGTGGTGGTGTTGTGGGCATGCTGGCTGCTGGGGTGCCTGTTGATGTTCCCTCCTCTGTGCTGCCACCTGATTTGTGCTGCTGCCGTGTCTTGATCCGTGCAGCTGAGGTGGAGGGTCTTTGGCCGTTGGTCTTGGCCCTCTTTGCAGGTGTGCTGGTAGGGGTGTCGTGGAGCTCGTCGTTTGGATCGGACCCTGTGGTGGAGTAAAGGAGGGCGAGGGTTATTTATGGGTCTGTGGGTATTGGAATGGCATTGTATCACATGCATTGGGGTGGTACCTGAGGGTGATTTGGGTCGGGGCCTTGGAGGTGCTTTCATTTGTGTGTGGAGTGAGGGTGCAGTTGTTTGGCAGCCTGCAGTTAGGGTGTGCCTGCTGCACGTGTAGTGCGTGTTTTAGGGGTTTTTAATTATTTATGTATTTATTGTGGGTTTTAACGTGCGCTATCAGGACGATGTGTGTGGACGTTCTCCTGGACATATGTTTCTGTTGCACTATGGGGACACATGGTGCTTCACATGGATGGACTTTGTGGTTTTGGCATTGTTTCATTAGGCCCACCTACCTGATTCTTCGGATGTCTGCACTCCTTTCTCCATCCCTCCGACTCCCTCTATGCTCTCCATTCCGATGGTGGAGGCACAGATTTCTTCCCAGGGGGTCAGCTTGATGGGTGATTCCGACCCTCCCCCGGTGGCTGTGGCAATGTTGCGGTTGGCAGAGAGTATGCTGCGGACGCGTATCCGCAGGTCGTCCCATCGCTTACGGCATTGCTGTGGGGTGCGGGGTGCGGTCCCCACCGCACTTACCCACTGTGCCACCAGAGCCCATATGGCCTTCTTGTTTGCAAGTGCCGTCCTGGTCATTTGCGTGGAGAAGACGACGGCAGCATTCTCCTGGAGGGTCTCTGTTAGCACGGTGAGTTCCTCACGGGAGAAGTGGACCTGCCGCTTGCGGTCGCACGCTTTCTTCGCTGCTTTTCCCATTTTTCTTGGTTTCGCTAGGGTGTATGACGGGTTGGGGTGTGTCTCAGGCTAGTGTTTTTGGTGGTTGTGTGGTTTTAGTGGTTTTATAGGTGTACGGCGGGATGTTTCCCGTTCCGGGCCCATGTTTTAACTTCCGTTTCCGTATATTTCCGGTCACCGTACTTTCCGGTAGGCGCACACTGCGGTGACCGCTAAGAGGGGTGGCGGTATTGCACCTAGGGCGCCGTACGGCGGCGGTGTGGGCCGTTTTGGGGTCATTTCCGCCATCGTGGACTTTGCACTTCCGCCATGGCGTGGTGCTCGTGCCCGATGGGTCAGAATGGGCCGCACTTTGCTCCTTCGTGCAATGGCGGAAACGCTATTTACGCTGTGGCGGTCCGCTCAGTCACTTTCCGCCAGGGTCGTAATGAGGGCCATTGTCCCAAAAAAAAAAATTTAAAAAAAATAAATAAATAAAAAATGGCCATTAATGGGCCCGGGGGGGTTGGGGAGGCCACCCAGGAGGTCCGAGGACAGGGTGCACACCAAAACCCACCTGTGTGGATCTTGGGAAAAAAAAACACCTCCATGGGCTCATGGCCCACACGGCTACCCTATTGTGGGAGTATCACTGCTGTCGCTATTATCACCCTGTGCAGCTGCATCTGGAGGTGGTTGCACTATGGGAGGCAGCCCACGCAAGGCCCTAGTCTGTTCCTCCATGGCTGCAAGCATGCGTAGTGTGGTAGGTCTCGTTCTGGAGGATGAGTGTGCGGAGGTCCCCATGCAACAACTCACGGGATGCCCGGACCTCCGCCCTAGTTGCCTGCATCTCAGCTGAGAGCGTACGGGTGAGACGCTCCAGCTGCTGTTCTGTCCTTCGGTTTGTTGAAGCCTCAAGCTCAACAAGAGTCGTCCTGAGGTGAAGGAGCTCCTGCCTCAGGGCTTCCCTGTGGCCCTGGGACTCTATGGAGATGGCTTCCTGCAGAGTCGCCAGTGCCGCCCGCCTGTCCCTGTTGGACGCCAACATGTCCTCCCTGTGTGACTGGCAGATGGAGTCGGTTGCCTGCTGTAGTCGCTCCATCAGCCTTTCGGGGGGGACAATGGAAGTGGCCACCCTATCCATGGCCTGAGCCATCATCTCTGATGATGCTGCCTGTTGGGTTGCCATACCGTAAATGGATTGCTCCCATGCGGTATTGCCAGGTGGCGTACGGCCACCACGTCGGCGGGCACCACACCTGTCTGGGGCAAGGCGAACTGCGCCTTGCTGTGCCGGCACTGCCTGAGGCTGCAGGACTGCATTCCCCCTCTGATCTGCTGGCCCAGGAACAGGATCAGATGTCGCGGAGTGTGACCCTGCATCCGTAACCACCAAAGGCGTAGCTGCCAACACTGACATCCCCATTGAGGGTTCTGACCCTGGTGCAGGTGGGTGGGACAGAACAGAATCCCTCCCAGGAACACTCACCTGCGACGGCACGTAGGTCTCATCATCCGAATCAACACCTGAGTACAGCTCGGGGGAGGTGCAGCCAGAGACACCCCTTGAGAGCACGACCTGCAGCTTTTGTGGGTTCTCACCCACCACCACACCACGTCCCTCACTGGTGGTCAGTCGGCCCTCGGACCCCTCCTGGGTCTGCACCAACTCCACAACCCCAGCAGTATCAGGTGCGTCTTCCCCTGCAAAGACATAAAATCAAACAAATGGAAACAGGCATTAGCACCATGGCACACAATGAGGGCTGAGAAGCAAGAGAACCAGTACTTGATTGACACATGTCCCACATGACTAAAACCCTCCCATGCATGCACCCTCACTGCGTATGAAGGGCAGGCAAATGGCACACACTGATGACACCAAGATGGAAGATGAACACATTTTCTGCATGCTGCCTGGCAGTGGCATCACACATTGGCCTGTGATTGCCAGGTGAAATTCACATGCCATCACACAGATGGCATGTACCATTGCTATTGAGTGAAGATGGAGAGGAGGGCAACACTTATTCATTCAGTCCAGTTCCTGCATGTAATAGCTTTTCTAATTCAAACAGGTCTGATTTTTCACCTGGAGCTGCCAGTCCAAAATGGTCCGATTGCACAGGGACATGTGTGAACAAATGATATCCAGGTAACAAAGTCACTCCACTTTACCATAGCCATGTCAGACATGTGACTAGAGGACTAGTAAAAGTGGTGGAATGCAAACAATCTGCCAGTATGAACAGAGAAAAATAAGCAACAATGTTGTGGCAAGGTGACACTTCAAGGGCAACTGGCGTGCTGTTGGGATAGATGCCTACTGTTGGCAGAAGGGATACTGCTATGGCCAAATGCTGCTGCGCAGAATGTATTGCATGAAGCACATGGGTGACCCAAACGACTCAGGCGCACACACCCTCACCTGGCACACAAACAGAAGCCCTCACACACACACCATGCACATGGATGACACACACATGCATGTGCACTCACCGGACAATGCCTCATAATCAGGCAGATCTCCCACGCCTTGGATCTGTTCCTCCGTGACGTAGGTCCCAGCGACTGACTCATGTGGAGTGAGTTCCATGTCTTCTACTGGAGACCCACCTCCAGTCACTAGAGTTGCGGCATGACTTGAGGCCAGCTTATTCTTTGCCCTGCGCTTTAGGTCATTCCAGCGCTTATAGCAATCATTGGCTGTGCGCCTCACGATTCCAAGGGCACTTACGATGTCCGCAACGGTCTGCCAGTGTGCCTGGCGTTGTGCAGGTGTGGTCTTGGATCCTGCAACAATGACCATCTCGTTATCATGTGCGGACACATACTCGACAAGTGCATTCAGTTCGGCATCCGTGAAGCTGGACTTCCTCGACGGGCCGGACTGTGTAGCCGTGTCTGGGGCATCAGCCTGTGCCGGACGAGCACTCTTCCTCTTCCGCTTGGAAGGTGGTGGTGATCCTGAGTGTCCTGCGCCGCTCTGGACACTAGGGGCAGGAGCCCTGGTGGACTCTGTATCAGGAGTGTGGGATTGCACACTCAGCATGGGAGTTGGTGCAGGCATTGGCTCAAGTGTAATGGTGTCAGGGGGAATGTCAGCAGGATGGACTAGGACCGACACTGTCCTGGCTGGGTGTGTGAGAGCTGGGGTGGATGGAGCCGCAGCTGCCCCTGCAGCCTCTCCACCCTGCCTACTTGGGGCAGCAGATGACCTTGCTGCCCCTGATCCACGTGGCCTGATGACATCAACGTGCACCAGCGCATGTGTCATAGGCCTGCTGACCTGGAAGTCAGCCATGGAGTCAGCCAGGTCTGGTGCCACAATGGGCTGGTCCAACAAGGGCTGAGCATGGATGGTGTCAGCCACATCAGCCTCAACCAGGGGGGGGGGGGGTTGGGGATTATGGGTGCCCTTGACTGGTCCTCCACACATGGGGGGACAGGGTCACCCTGCAAGTAACGACCACGTCCCCTACCGGATCCACCATGGCCACCACTTGTGGCTCGTCCACCTTTGCCATCCTTACGGAATCCTCGCCTCCCAACCATGGCACTGATGTTAATGTGCGTATGGGAGTGGCTGTAAACTATTGTCCTGGGCAATTGGGGGTCAAAGGGGTTGGGTACCAGATGGTAATTGTACCCTAGTGCTCTAGCAAGGCTGAATGTGACCCCTGGGGAAAGATGACGGGTCACGCAACGCACAGGAAGCCCAAAAAAGGGAGATGACGTGCACGCAACCCCTCCTAGACCACGTGTGCGGAAAAAAAACCTGCACTACGCTGTGGCACCCAGTAACACAAGAATGAACGTATGCATGTCACACGCAGCCTAGAATGACCTCTGAGTGGGTAGGCTACACACGGGGCAAGCACATATGTTAGATACGTGCGTGACTCACCGTCTGCCAGGAAAAAGAGTGAAAAAGAAGCGCGTTTGGTTGGCAACACCCCCGCCAAAAGAAGATTTGTACGCTGTCTGAGGAGACAGGACAACAGTACAAGGGAACACTGTTTGAGGGAACAGGCCCAGGAAAAACAGAAAAAGAGAAAAAAGAGAAAAAGCTGTCAGAGGTAACAGGGAGTACGAACTTGAAACGCAGTGAAGTAAATCGCGTGTGAAACGACAAGAAGTACAGAATTCACCCACTCGCTCTCCACGAAAAGCATGTACAAGGAAATGGTGTTCTACACGTACCTTTTATGCAGGCCCACACGCCCAGCGTCACTTCCGCGTGTACGCGCTAGGGCCATTTCCACCAATTACAGCTTTGTCACTTCCGCGTGTACCCGCTGTATCCACCAATTACACGCTTTGTCACTTCCGCGGGTACGCGCTATTTCCACCAATTACACGCTTTGTCACTTCCGCGTGTATGCGCTTTTTCCACCATTTACACGCTTTGTCACTTCCGCGTGTACGCGCTTTTTCCACCATTTACACGCTTTGTCACTTCCGCGTGTACGCGCTATTTCCACCAATTACACGCTTTGTCACTTCCGCGTGTACGCGCTATTTACACCAATTACACGCTTTGACACTGGGACGTGTCTTTCATTTTTTTAACACGCAACATTTCAAACGTGTGCCATATTCAACATGCACGTGACTTCATAGACCCACATACGCTGGTGGCCTTTGGGCCAATGAATGTACAGACGTGTGCTGACACGCTTACGCGCTAAGGGCCTTTCCTCGAATTACACGCAGACGTGCAGGATTTTCACATGCAAAATCACTCTGTATCAAGCTGGCCACGCGTTCACACACGGAAGACCACGCTCCTGCCCAGAAGGCCGAATTACTGCCCCCCAGAGCCCTGAGCACGCTCCCACCTGCCATCTGCTGCTGCCTGACTGCCTGCTGCCCACGTGCCCTGCCATTTGCTGCCTGCACATCAGCCAGGGGTGCTGTTGCTGTGACCACCCCTGCTGGAACCGAAGACTCCCGACTGCTTTTCCATCGCCCCACAGCCCAGCCCCAGGACCCAGTTGCCCACCCACTCCTGCCTCTGGGGTTGCCATGTCGGGCACTGCAACATCTGGCACCAGTGGCAACCCCCGGCCAAGGAGGCAGAGGGGCACCAGCTTCACTGCCACCGAAGTTGGTGTCCTGGTAGAGCATGTCCTGGGGCAGTATGAAGCCCTCTTCGGAAGGTTGCGCGCCGACAAGGAAGGACGGACTCGGATCTGGATGGACATCGTGACTGCCATCAACGCGGAGGAGGTGGCAGTCCGCGACTACGAACGTGTCAGGAAGCGCTGGGAGGACTTCAGGTCCAGGACCCTCAACAAGGCCCGGCGCCTCCTGAGGGCAGCGGATGCTAAGGGGCGCCGGGGCCACTTGTTGGAAGATCAGATGAGGGTCCTGGAACGCAGCGCTCCACGTCCAGGTCCTTGTGAGGCAGACCCATCTGGAGTCGAGCGGTAAGTGTACATGCATACTGATTGTAAGCTGTGCGTGTGGTGTGCCAGGAGTGTGCAGGTTGAACATGTATTTTTATGTGGGCAAGTAGGGGGGGTGTACAGCGCCGTGAGGGTGACACATGCGAGGGGTCTCATGTGTGACACATGGATGGTGCTTGTGTGTGTGGGCTTGCATGGCACAGGATGTGGAGGAATGATTGTCAGGTGTGACATGGATGTCGATCGGAACACTGCGACAGTTGGCGGAGGTGTACACATGCATGCAAGTTTGGTGGTGTGTGTGCATGTGTAGTGTACTCCCTATGTTGCATGTGATGTGTGGATGACCTTTGGCTGCTCATGCTGTTGTATGTGAATGGATGGTGCTGGCTGTTGCAATATGGCTGTGGTATGGCTCATGTGTGCAAGTTGAAATGACATGTTTGTTGGGTATTGTGATGCCATGTCTGAGGTTTACCAATGCCACTCATGTATGACTGTCATGTGTGTATGAGTCCATTGGAAAGTGCCCTGATGCCTGTGTTTTCTTTCTCCCTGTCTGCAGCGTCAACTGATGAAGAGGGTGGAGAAGGTGCTGTGGAGCACAGCGGCAGGGGTCGCACCACCAGCCGGAGACGCAAGGCCCGGATCCCCTTCCAGGTTCTGATCTCGTCGGGGAGTGAGGAGTCCGGTGCCGTGTCCTAGGCCGCAGCTGCCGAGGGGAGGTCCAAGAGGTGGAGGTTGGAGTTGGACTCCTCGGCAGCAGAAGGGGCAGCTAGAACCCCACAAGGCCCAACGGAGGAAGATGGCACGGAGTCATCCAGGTTGGTGGAGGGTTTGGAGGAGGAGGAGGCCGTGCAAGCGACAGAGGCGGGGTCTGGAGGTGGGGATTCCACTGGTGCTAGTGGTGCAGTGCAGGATCTAGGACAGGAGGCAGCACAGGCCACCGCGGAGGTGCCTGTGTGCAATCCTGTCCCTGCTCCTGTCACTGCATCATCTTGCACCAGCGGGGATGCCTACCTCCAGACCCGTTCTCAGGGAGGGGATTGGCTTACAACACCTGGCCTTCCTCTCCCTGCGGATGTGGCTATCCTGCACCAGGTTGAGCCTGTCCAGGGTGGGGTGGCGTTGCGTCAACGGGCCATGCGAGCTGACCTGCAGTCTTTTCATGATGAGTCTGCACGTCTTCTTGCATGGCTCGTTGACTGCGTTGACCCACTGGGACAGCTCACCAGGGCTGGATTCCTCCGTTTCTTGGACCTTGTTCCGACCCCCTCCTCCACGGAACCCCCTATGCCCCAGTCGTCCTCCATGCCATCTTCCCACCCATGTGTCACCTGGGTGCCCTGTGGAGCTGCCTCCGGCCGTGCGGCCAGGCTGGTGGACAACAGATCCCTGCCACAGTCGGGAGTCAGACATCCAGCAGGGGTGGCCACATCAACGACTGCACCCCAACTGGAGGAGGATGTGCAGGCACCATCGGACAGGGCACATGGACAGCAGCAGCAGCAGGAGGCTGTAGGTGGGAGCCACGATAGCTCGGGGCCTTCAACTTCGGAGGGGCAAGCTTCGGCCGGAGGGCAGGAGGTCCCTGGACGGGAAGTGTCTTCCGTGTGGCAGCGGTTGGGCCAGCAGATAGGTGCGGAGCAGCGGCGGGCGGAAGAGGCGCGGCTCACGATGGTCAGGGCGGAGAACTCCATGCGGAGGGCCCTGAGGCGGGCCGAGTGCCTCGAGGCAATCCGCAGGGAGTTGGGGGTGAACATGTCGGCCTCCCTGCGGACCCTCGGGGCCATGGAACAGGACCGCCTCTGGGACATAGACGAGGAGTTTGATGATGGCCTGGCCCGGAACACCACTAAGTGAGCCGCTGGACTGGCCCGCCGCCATTGTATATAGTTATTTAGTGATAGGTTTCCTTTATAGTTTATTTTTATTTGGAGTCGACGGACACTGCTCCACCTTTTGTATATATTTCCATTTTTTTGGTAGGTTTCATTTCTTCTGTTGGGATGATGGACCCTGAATACTTTGTACATAGTTGGAATTTGGATTTGGATATTTTTTTTACTATGGATATTTTTTTCCATGGAGCAATGGTTTTCATTTTCTTTTTTCCCTTCATTTCCTTTTTATGGACTAGAACTTAGGAAGAAATTTTTTAGGATTATCATTTATTGATTTTAATTTGAAAAGGGACAGGCAGCTTGATTTTGTATTTTTTTTTTACTTGTGTATTTTGTTTCATTTTGATTGCCATTACTGTTGTTATTAATACATTATTTGGATTTTTTCATTCTTCAATGTGTGGTTTCATCTCATTGTTTTCATGCATGTCATGATATGGGTTTTCAGGTTCACTTGCAACCATTGTGTGTGTGTGAGACACATGTGTTGATTTACATTGTTTCTATTGGAGTAGTATCATGGGTTCATGTAATACTTGGTTGTGTCTTTGGGCTGTGGTGGCTGGCCATGAGGCCCATGCTTGAGGATTGTCAGGGCCTGTGGGCAGGGGGACATGGGTGGGAGCCTGGTGGAGGGTGCCCCTGCACTGCTGGGGGTGGGGGTGGTGGTAGACATGAGTGGGGGCCTGGTGGAGGGTGCCCCTCAGTGCTGGGGGGGTGGGGGGTGGGAGACATGAGTGGGGGCCTGGTGGAGGCTGCCCCTGCACTGCTGGGGGGTGGGGGTGATAGGGGACATGAGTGGGTGCCTGGTGGAGGCTGCCCCTGGTGGCTGGGGGGTGGGGGTGATAGGGGACATGAGTGGGGGCCTGGTGGAGGGTGCCCCATGACTGCTGGGGGGTGGGGGTGCAAGGGGACATGAGTGGGGGCCTGGTGGAGGCTGCCCCTGCACTGCTGGGGGGTGGGGGTGGTGGTAGACATGAGTGGGGGCCTGGTGGAGGGTGCCCCTCAGTGCTGGGGGGGGGTGGTGGGTGGGAGACATGAGTGGGGGCCTGGTGGAGGCTGCCCCTGCACTGCTGGGGGGTGGGGGTGATAGGGGACATGAGTGGGTGCCTGGTGGAGGCTGCCCCTGGTGGCTGGGGGGTGGGGGTGATAGGGGACATGAGTGGGGGCCTGGTGGAGGGTGCCCCATGACTGCTGGGGGGTGGGGGTGCAAGGGGACATGTGTGGGGGCCTGGTGGAGGCTGCCCCATGACTGCTGGGGGGTGGGGGTGCAAGGGGACATGAGTGGGGGCCTGGTGGAGGCTGCCCCTGCACTGCTGGGGGGTGGTGGTGGTGGTAGACATGGGTGGGGGACTGGTGGAGGCTGCCCATGGTGGCTGGGGGGTGGGGGCGATAGGGGACATGAGTGGGGGCCTGGTGGAGGCTGCCCCTGCACTGCTGGGGGGTGGGGGTGGTGGGAGACATGAGTGGGGGCCTGGTGGAGGCTGCCCCTGCACTGCTGGGGGGTGGGGTTGGTGGGAGACATGAGTGGGGGCCTGGTGGAGGCTGCCCCTGCACTGCTGGGGGGTGGGGGTGGTGGTAGACATGGGTGGGAGCCTGGTGGAGGCTGCCCATGGTGGCTGGGGGTGGGGGTGGTGGGAGACATGAGTGGGGGCCTGGTGGAGGCTGCCCCTGCACTGCTGGGGGGTGGGGGTGATAGGGGACATGAGTGGGGGCCTGGTGGAGGGTGCCCCATGACTGCTGGGGGGTGGGGGTGCAAGGGGACATGAGTGGGGGCCTGGTGGAGGCTGCCCTATGACTGCTGGGGGGTGGGGGTGCAAGGGGCCATGAGTGGGGGCCTGGTGGAGGGTGCCCCTCAGTGCTGGGGGGGTGGGGGGTGGGAGACATGAGTGGGGGCCTGGTGGAGGGTGCCCCTCAGTGCTGGGGGGTGGGGGGTGGGAGACATGAGTGGGGGCCTGGTGGAGGCTGCCCCTGCACTGCTGGGGGGTGGGGTGGGTGGGAGACATGAGTGGGGGCCTGGTGGAGGGTGCCCCTCAGTGCTGGGGGAGTGGGGGGTGGGAGACATGTGTGGGGGCCTGGTGGAGGGTGCCCCTCAGTGCTGGGGGGGTGGGGGGTGGGAGACATGAGTGGGGGCCTGGTGGAGGCTGCCCATGGTGGCTGGGGGGTGGGGGTGGTGGTAGACATGGGTGGGAGCCTGGTGGAGGCTGCCCATGGTGGCTGGGGGGTGGGGGTGATAGGGGACATGAGTGGGGGCCTGGTGGAGGCTGCCCCTGCACTGCTGGGGGGTGGTGGTGGTGGTAGACATGGGTGGGGGCCTGGTGGAGGCTGCCCATGGTGGCTTGGGGGTGGGGGTGATAGGGGACATGAGTGGGGGCCTGGTGGAGGCTGCCCCTGCACTGCTGGGGGGTGGGGGTGGTGGTAGACATGAGTGGGGGCCTGGTGGAGGCTGCCACTGCACTGCTGGGGGGTGGGGGTGGTGGGAGACATGAGTGGGGGCCTGGTGGAGGCTGCCCCTGCACTGCTGGGGGGTGGGGGTGATAGGGGACATGAGTGGGGGCCTGGTGGAGGGTGACCCTCAGTGCTGGGGGGTGGGGGTGATAGGGGTCATGAGTGGGGGCCTGGTGGTGGCTGCCCCTGCACTGCTGGGCGGTGGGGGTGGTGGGAGGCATGAGTGGGGGCCTGGTGGAGTGTGCCCCTCAGTGGTGGGGGGTGGGAGACATGAGTGGGTGCCTGGTGGAGGCTGCCCCTGCACTGCTGGGGGGTGGGGGTGGTGGTAGACATGGGTGGGAGCCTGGTGGAGGCTGCCCATGGTGGCTGGGGGGTGGGGGTGGTGGGAGACATGAGTGGGGGCCTGGTGGAGGCTGCCTCTGCACTGCTGGGGGGTGGGGGTGATAGGGGACATGAGTGGGTGCCTGGTGGAGGCTGCCCCTGGTGGCTGGGGGGTGGGGGTGATAGGGGACATGAGTGGGGGCCTGGTGGAGGGTGCCCCATGACTGCTGGGGGGTGGGGGTGCAAGGGGACATGAGTGGGGCCTGGTGGAGGCTGCCCCATGACTGCTGGGGGGTGGGGGTGCAAGGGGACATGAGTGGGGGCCTGGTGGAGGGTGCCCCTCAGTGCTGGGGGGGGTGGGAGACATGAGTGGGGGCCTGGTGGAGGGTGCCCCTCAGTGCTGGGGGGGGTGGGGGGTGGGAGACATGGGTGGGGGCCTGGTGGAGGCTGCCCCTGCACTGCTGGGGGGTGGGGTGGGTGGGAGACATGAGTGGGGGCCTGGTTGAGGGTGCCCCTCAGTGCTGGGGGGGGGTGGGGGGTGGGAGACATGAGTGGGGGCCTGGTGGAGGGTGCCCCTCAGTGCTGGGGGGGGTGGGGGGTGGGAGACATGAGTGGGGGCCTGGTGGAGGCTGCCCATGGTGGCTGGGGGGTGGGGGTGATAGGGGACATGAGTGGGGGCCTGGTGGAGGCTGCCCCTGCACTGCTGGGGGGTGGTGGTGGTGGTAGACATGAGTGGGGGCCTGGTGGAGGCTGCCCATGGTGGCTGGGGGGTGGGGGTGGTGGGAGACATGAGTGGGGGCCTGGTGGAGGCTGCCCATGGTGGCTGGGGGGTGGGGGTGATAGAGGACATGAGTGGGGGCCTGGTGGAGGCTCCCCCTGCACTGCTGGGGGGTGGGGGTGGTGGTAGACATGAGTGGGGGCCTGGTGGAGGCTGCCCCTGCACTGCTGGGGGGTGGGGGTGGTGGGAGACATGAGTGGGGGCCTGGTGGAGGCTGCCCCTGCACTGCTGGGGGCTGGGGGCGGTGGGAGACATGAGTGGGGGCCTGGTGGAGGCTGCCCCTGCACTGCTGGGGGGTGGGGGTGATAGGGGACATGAGTGGGGGCCTGGTGGTGGCTGCCCCTGCACTGCTGGGCGGTGGGGGTGGTGGGAGACATGAGTGGGGGCCTGGTGGAGTGTGCCCCTCAGTGCTGGGGGGGGTGGGGGGTGGGAGACATGAGTGGGGGCCTGGTGGAGGCTGCCCCTGCACTGCTAGGGGGTGGGGGTGGTGGTAGACATGGGTGGGAGCCTGGTGGAGGCTGCCCATGGTGGCTGGGGGGTGGGGGTTCTGGGAGACATGAGTGGGGGCCTGGTGGAGGCTGCCCCTGCACTGCTGGGGGGTGGGGGTGGTGGTAGACATGAGTGGGGGCCTGGTGGAGGGTGCCCCTCAGTGCTGGGGGGGGGGTGGTGGGTGGGAGACATGAGTGGGGGCCTGGTGGAGGGTGCCCCATGACTGCTGGGGGGTGGGGGTGCAAGGGGACATGAGTGGGGGCCTGGTGGAGGCTGCCCCATGACTGCTGGGGGGTGGGGGTGCAAGGGGACATGAGTGGGGGCCTGGTGGAGGCTGCCCCTGCACTGCTGGGGGGTGGTGGTGGTGGTAGACATGGGTGGGGGCCTGGTGGAGGCTACCCATGGTGGCTGGGGGGTGGGGGTGATAGGGGACATGAGTGGGGCCTGGTGGAGGCTGCCCCTGCACTACTGGGGGGTGGGGGTGGTGGGAGACATGAGTGGGGGCCTGGTGGAGGCTGCCCCTGCACTGCTGGGGGGTGGGGTTGGTGGGAGACATGAGTGGGGGCCTGGTGGAGGCTGCCCCTGC
The DNA here is from genome assembly GCF_040938575.1 of Ambystoma mexicanum. Lineage (NCBI taxonomy): Eukaryota > Metazoa > Chordata > Amphibia > Caudata > Ambystomatidae > Ambystoma > Ambystoma mexicanum. Next base: position 1,674,989,936 of record NC_090929.1, on the reverse strand, counting down.
ACTGCTGGGGGGTGGGGGTGGTGGTAGACATGGGTGGGAGCCTGGTGGAGGCTGCCCATGGTGGCTGGGGGTGGTGGGAGACATGAGTGGGGGCCTGGTGGAGGCTGCCCCTGCACTGCTGGGGGGTGGGGGTGATAGGGGACATGAGTGGGGGCCTGGTGGAGGGTGCCCCATGACTGCTGGGGGGTGGGGGTGCAAGGGGACATGAGTGGGGGCCTGGTGGAGGCTGCCCTATGACTGCTGGGGGGTGGGGGTGCAAGGGGCCTTGAGTGGGGGCCTGGTGGAGGGTGCCCCTCAGTGCTGGGGGGGTGGGGGGTGGGAGACATGAGTGGGGGCCTGGTGGAGGGTGCCCCTCAGTGCTGGGGGGATGGGGGGTGGGAGACATGAGTGGGGGCCTGGTGGAGGCTGCCCCTGCACTGCTGGGGGGTGGGGTGGGTGGGAGACATGAGTGGGGGCCTGGTGGAGGGTGCCCCTCAGTGCTGGGGGGGTGGGGGGTGGGAGACATGAGTGGGGGCCTGGTGGAGGGTGCCCCTCATTGCTGTGGGGTGTGGGGGGTGGGAGACATTAGTGGGGGCCTGGTGGAGGCTGCCCATGGTGGCTGGGGGGTGGGGGTGGTGGTAGACATGGGTGGGAGCCTGGTGGAGGCTGCCCATGGTGGCTGGGGGGTGGGGGTGATAGGGGACATGAGTGGGGGCCTGGTGGAGGCTGCCCCTGCACTGCCGGGGGGTGGTGGTGGTGGTAGACATGGGTGGGGGCCTGGTGGAGGCTGCCCATGGTGGCTTGGGGGTGGGGGTGATAGGGGACATGAGTGGGGGCCTGGTGGAGGCTGCCCCTGCACTGCTGGGGGGTGGGGGTGGTGGTAGACATGAGTGGGGGCCTGGTGGAGGCTGCCACTGCACTGCTGGGGGGTGGGGGTGGTGGGAGACATGAGTGGGGGCCTGGTGGAGGCTGCCCCTGCACTGCTGGGGGGTGGGGGTGATAGGGGACATGAGTGGGGGCCTGGTGGAGGGTGCCCCTCAGTGCTGGGGGGTGGGGGTGATAGGGGTCATGAGTGGGGGCCTGGTGGTGGCTGCCCCTGCACTGCTGGGCGGTGGGGGTGGTGGGAGACATGAGTGGGGGCCTGGTGGAGTGTGCCCCTCAGTGCTGGGGGGTGGGGGGTGGGAGACATGAGTGGGTGCCTGGTGGAGGCTGCCCCTGCACTGCTGGGGGGTGGGGGTGGTGGTAGACATGGGTGGGAGCCTGGTGGAGGCTGCCCATGGTGGCTGGGGGGTGGGGGTGGTGGGAGACATGAGTGGGGGCCTGGTGGAGGCTGCCTCTGCACTGCTGGGGGGTGGGGGTGATAGGGGACATGAGTGGGTGCCTGGTGGAGGCTGCCCCTGGTGGCTGGGGGGTGGGGGTGATAGGGGACATGAGTGGGGGCCTGGTGGAGGGTGCCCCATGACTGCTGGGGGGTGGGGGTGCAAGGGGACATGAGTGGGGCCTGGTGGAGGCTGCCCCATGACTGCTGGGGGGTGGGGTGCAAGGGGACATGAGTGGGGGCCTGGTGGAGGGTGCCCCTCAGTGCTGGGGGGTGTGGGGGGTGGGAGACATGAGTGGGGGCCTGGTGGAGGGTGCCCCTCAGTGCTGGGGGGGGTGGGGGCTGGGAGACATGGGTGGGGGCCTGGTGGAGGCTGCCCCTGCACTGCTGGGGGGTGGGGTGGGTGGGAGACATGAGTGGGGGCCTGGTTGAGGGTGCCCCTCAGTGCTGGGGGGGTGGGGGGTGGGAGACATGAGTGGGGGCCTGGTGGAGGGTGCCCCTCAGTGCTGGGGGGGTGGGGGGTGGGAGACATGAGTGGGGGCCTGGTGGAGGCTGCCCATGGTGGCTGGGGGGTGGGGGTGGTGGTAGACATGGGTGCGAGCCTGGTGGAGGCTGCCCATGGTGGCTGGGGGGTGGGGGTGATAGGGGACATGAGTGGGGGCCTGGTGGAGGCTGCCCCTGCACTGCTGGGGGGTGGTGGTGGTGGTAGTCATGAGTGGGGGCCTGGTGGAGGCTGCCCATGGTGGCTGGGGGGTGGGGGTGGTGGGAGACATGAGTGGGGGCCTGGTGGATGCTGCCCATGGTGGCTGGGGGGTGGGGGTGATAGAGGACATGAGTGGGGGCCTGGTGGAGGCTGCCCCTGCACTGCTGGGGGGTGGGGGTGGTGGTAGACATGAGTGGGGGCCTGGTGGAGGCTGCCCCTGCACTGCTGGGGGGTGGGGGTGGTGGGAGACATGAGTGGGGGCCTGGTGGAGGCTGCCCCTGCACTGCTGGGGGGTGGGGGTGGTGGGAGACATGAGTGGGGGCCTGGTGGAGGCTGCCCCTGCACTGCTGGGGGGTGGGGGTGATAGGGGACATGAGTGGGGGCCTGGTGGTGGCTGCCCCTGCACTGCTGGGCGGTGGGGGTGGTGGGAGACATGAGTGGGGGCCTGGTGGAGTGTGCCCCTCAGTGCTGGGGGGGTGGGGGGTGGGAGACATGAGTGGGGGCCTGGTGGAGGCTGCCCCTGCACTGCTGGGGGGTGGGGGTGGTGGTAGACATGGGTGGGAGCCTGGTGGAGGCTGCCCATGGTGGCTGGGGGGTGGGGGTTCTGGGAGACATGAGTGGGGGCCTGGTGGAGGCTGCCCCTGCACTGCTGGGGGGTGGGGGTGATAGGGGACATGAGTGGGTGCCTGGTGGAGGCTGCCCCTGGTGGCTGGGGGGTGGGGGTGATAGGGGACATGAGTGGGGGCCTGGTGGAGGGTGCCCCATGACTGCTGGGGGGTGGGGGTGCTGGGGGACATGAGCAGGTGTGCAGGGTAGTCCCCTTTTTTGTGGGCTGCCTGCAGGGGCCGTGGAGGGTGTACAGGGAACACCTGTGAGGACCCACCCAGCCTAATTGCGTGTGTAACTTCCCGCGCACCCCTGTAATACACGTACCCAGCCAAATCGCGTGTGATAATTCCCGCGCACCCCTGTAATACACGTACCCGGCCAAATCGTGTGTGATAATTCCCGCGCACCCCTGTAATACACGTACCCAGCCAAATCGCGTGTAAAACTTCACGCGTACCCCTGTAATACACGTACCCAGCCAAATCGCGTGTGATAATTCCCGCGTACCCCGTAATACACGTATCCTGGCTAATCGCGTGTAAAACCTCCCGCGTACCCCTGATATAAACGTTACCCGCTTTGCGTTCCTTGTTTGCCAGCCCTGTAAACTGGTCCAGGGTTAGCGCAGCCCTTTGCGATGATTTAGCGATTTTGATGGCTTTTCCTTGCGCGAGGGCGTTCTTGGGGGCGTTACTGGCGCTGCTGCAGGGTCGCTGCGATACTCTGCGCCACGGCTGGTTTGGGAGCCTAAAATCCATGAATACGCTGTGCGCGGAAATCGGTTTTAGTGCACGCGCCTGGCGCAGACAATCACACGCGGACACTCTGCGCCAGCCGCTTGCGACACTTTTCTGCGAAATTCTATGAATTACCCTGTAAGCACGTATCTTATGCATGCAGTAGGCACACCCAACGGAATCCGTAACACTTTAGACCAGAATGAGTGTTCTAGAGAGGCCCACAATTCTGCAGGACATCCAACGGCACAGTCAGCTCCATGTATTAGTGCTGGAATGACCCTCATATTATAGAAGATCAACACGGGTTACAAGGAATGTTTGCCATATTTCTTGTTCACGATGCAAGCTTGCGCTGTCAGTTGTCTGCATTTATCCTTTGTTTTTTATACCCATGGGGCATCATTGATGCTGTAGCTGGGGCACATGCCTAAATACATTGTTTGTTTTGTCAATTCAATTGTTTCCTTACCCATTTTCCAAACAAACTTTTTTTTCCGACAAATTCTTGTTCTTTTGCAAATTTTGCAGGATCAAAATCTTTGATTTTTGGTGTTAACACATAATCCGTTTTGTTGGATATATTGGCCCAGGATGCTTAATTTGCGATGAAGACCTATTGGTGTGAGGTTCAACAGGACAAAATCATCTGCATACAGTAGCCAGTTAACTTCTCTTCCGTTGATTTTTGGAGGGAATGTATTTGCATCTGCATAGGCTTCGCCCAAATCCGAATGAATAAATTGAAGATTATTGAGGCCAAAGGGCAGCCTTGTTTAACACCTCAACAGGTTTTTATTGGGTCGGATAAGGAGCCCTTTTGATCCAACAATACCCTTATTTCAGTGTCGGTGTGCAAGGCTTTTATGGCCATTAGAAGACCATTAGGGCATTTCCAAGCAGACATCTTTTTCCATAATAGTTCTCTGTCGATGCTGTCAAAAGCTTGTGAAAGGTCCTCAAACGCAAGGTAGATCTTTTTGTCCATTCTTATTGCATCCATTTTCAGCATGTTAAGCATTAGAAGATTGAGACCACACCACACATCCTTTACAAAGCCAGTTTCCCGGCAATCCAGGTGGTTATCGTCTTTAATCCACTTCAGGAGTTGTTTTTGTAGTTGGGTGGCGAACATTTTTCCAAGGACATCTAATAAGGCGATCAGCCTGTAATTCTCAGGTTCTGCTCTGTTTTTTTTTTTAAAGATCGGAATTACAATTGCTGTTTTCCAACTTGAAGGAATTACCCCGGTAATAGTCCCAATCTTCAAGAAAGAGGACAAATCTGATCCGAAGAACTTCAGACCGATAGTGTTGCTGGATGTAACAGGTAAAATCTTTGGAACCTTCCTTTTGGACACATTTTCGGCTTGGACCCTAAACATCAAAAATTGACCCTTTTCAGACGGGATTCGTCAAATCGGTGGGTACCTCTGCAAACATTATGCTTTTGAGCATTCTGAAAGACAAGGCTCACTCCAACAAAACCAAGCTTTTTATAGCGTTTGTGGACCTTGTCCAAGCCTTCGACAGAGTCGATCGCCAACTCCTTTGGACTAAGTTGGAAGTCTTGGGATGTCCTGAAAATATAATAGTCCCCCTAAAAGCGCTCCACACGGATACTAAAATCCAAGTGCAACTGAACCAAGCAGGGCTTTTGACATCTCAAATCCTGACACACCGAGGCGTGAAACAGGTTTGCCCTCTGGCTCCGGCTGTATGCAACTTTTTCACCTCAGATATCCATCACTTTGAGCCAATGTTGAGATCATTCCCACCAACAATTGGAGAGGAGAAAGTGACCTGCCTGGTCTATTCGGACGATCTTATACTAATAGATAAAACAAAAATTGGCTTACAAAGGCAGCTGGATAGCCTGCATAGATACACCATTTTGAACCGTCTTGAAATAAATCAAGCAAAGACAAAGATCATGCGATTCAAACGAGGGACCCAGAAGTCAGAATGCTTTACATGGAATGTGGATTCGAAACCAATTGAAAAAGTGGAGACATTCAAATACTTGGGAACAATCACTAACAATAGCCCAGTAGAGACGCCGTTTTTGGAAGACTTACAAACCAAAGCCAAACAGTTGGCTAGCCAAGTCAAAATCATGGACATCAAATTTGGTTGATTCTCACTGACGGCGGCTTTATCATACTATAAAGGGAAGATTATTCCAGCTTTAACATACGGCACAGACGGTATCCTGGGCATCCCCGTGGAGACTTGGGGGTGTTTAGAATCAATTATTTGGAAACAAACGCTAAACCTTCCTGACTCAGTTCAGATTGATGTCTTGCATAGAGAACTATCATTATCATCACTTCAAGCTGCAGTGGACTGGAAAAGGCTCTCTCTGTATCGAAAATCAATGCTACCTGCTAGTCCAAAGGTGCTGGGCATAATTAATAGAGAAATCATGAGCCATCCGTCTGCACAATTATCCGAATAGGTGATTCCTCTTAAGAAAACTTTGACAGACGAGAGCTGTGCATTGTTACCTCAAAACCCTAATTGGTGCTAACCTGCAGTGTGCAAAAATAAAAAACACCCTTTTGTTAGAATTTCAAGGAGGCAGACCTGTGTGTTTTACACCTTTAGAAAACACACTTTTCCTTGTTTTTGGGGACGAGGAGGCGTACCAGACAGCAGTTTAAGTGCCACCGATGGGCCACAAGGCTGCCGAGGGCATGCACTTGCGGCAAAAGTAGACACGATACAGAGATGCAGGGGGGAGCTGTTGCGCGGCTAAGTGTGCTAGACGCTCCGGCTGCATGGAAGCGGGACATAAATAAACCTCCAAATATCGCAATACGGGATGACTCTGACACTGAAGGGGAGCCAAACCCCACTGCTATAAGCGGGTGAGAGAGTGAAGCCATTGCTACACCGAGCGAGAAGAAAATGGCCCCGACTTGAAACCCACACGTGGATGATACTAGATGGCGGCCGTCTGTCGCCAGAGGATTGGCCCACAGGTGATTGTAGGGGAGAGAGGAGGATACCACAGCGGTCCACACATTCCACGGGACTGAGACGGTCCCATGATTGCCCCTCCTTGAAAAGGATAAGAACTATGCCGCAGCTCGATGCGCTGGAGCGGATGGTGGAGTGTGGAAGGAGGGTGAGGACCGAGGCCACCGGGGGCTGGCATAACCTCAGCCATCACGAAGGGCACCTGGTGAATAAGAGGGGTGGCTGCTGGCGAGGGTCAAGGAGCAGCCAGTCCTGCCAAAAATAGGATTGAGGTGAAGGAACGGGTGCCCAGTCCTGGGTTCGCTGGGCATATATAGGAGCCAGTTGCTGATGTGCGGATGCCAACCCCTATAGATGAGTGAATACCGGCCATTGGGGCCACAAGTTTTAAACACAGCTGACCCCACTCGTTAGTGGGACTGCACACCCCACTGGAGGGGGCAGGAAGATAGCCAATTCCAAAATTCAGCAGAGGATGGTAAAAAAAAAAGCAAAAAAAGGCCCACATACAGGCCAAAATAGACTCTTTCACAGTTCCCTCCAGGACATACAGGGAGAGCACTGATACCAGTAAGGCCATAGAAGATGTGGAGGGCGAACCAGCGCCGTCCCTGCACACGCTCCTTGACACGATACAAGACTCTAAAATATCCGTGGAGGGGAAAATGGATGCAATGGTGGTAGATGTGGGATTGCTACGACAAGACCTCCATAAAGTGTCTGCGAGAATGGGGGAGGCAGAAGCATGGATTTCAGAGATGGAAGATGCAATGGTCCCCATGAAAAAAATATCGCGAAACTGAATAAGAGAACCAAAATGCTTGAGAAAGTGTGGAAGAGCCAGAAGGACGGGCCCGTAGAAACAACATAAGGATCCTGGGTCTTCGAGAAAAAGTGAAAGGGCCCTCAACAGAGCTTTACCTGGAGGGGTGGCTCAAAGACTGGATGGGACCTACCAGTCTCTTGGAATTTTTTCAGTGGAAAGAGACCACAGGATGAAGCAGGGGCGCGGTCCCAGGAGCCTACCCCAGGCCAGTCATCGCCAAACTACTGAATTACAGGGATTTGAAGGCAGCAAGGAAGAAAGGATCAATATAGGTTGAGGGAGCAAGGGTAGCATTGTACATCGACTTGACAAGAGGGGTGCAAAAAGGCAGGCAATCATTTGAAGCAGTGACAATGTTATTCCTGGCCAATCTCAGGGTGGTGGGGCCCAAAGTGGTGAGGTTCTTCTATAATCCCTTGGAAGCTTGAGACTGGCTGGACAGTATCGGAAGTGTGTTTGGGATGGCAGATGCTTCAGGTTGGGGGGGAAGCGTGGCACTGGGGCATACAGTTGGGGTTGTTTAAGTTCCAGTTAGCCACAGCATGTCCATTGGAAATGGGGTGGGAGGTCCCACTTCGAGCTCGGGTTCGTCAGACGATACAATTCAAACCGACAGGTAAACAGGCCTAAGTAGACTAATAGGTCTACCCCCACAACAATGTGTTGAATAATTTGGATCGTTAGTGGTCTCCTAGATAAGATCAAGAGAGGCCTGGTGGCTAACTTTCTTACTTCTCATAAAACTGATGTGGTCTTATAACAGGAGACACGCATGCTGGGAACGGCCTGCACCTTGCTGGGGAGGGCAAAATATGCAGTGGTGGAGCATGCAGGGATGGAGAGGGGTAGCAAGTCATTGCCATTAAAAATATCACGAGTGCAGAGAGACAGCAGATACATGTTACTTATAGGTACGTTGTGGGCGGAATCCTTGGGCCTCATTACAACCCAGGCGCTGGACCATGGTGCTATTAACACCATAGTCCATGCCGGATTCCGCCATGGTGGATGGCGGATTTACCGCCCCTTTCCAAGGTTGGCGGGGCGGTAAATCCCCATTCACCATGGCCCCTTCCCCATTCCCATTTTTGGCCCATAGGGCTCAATGGGAATGGGGAAGGAGCTAATTACGGCACCATAGCACCAAGGTCCCTTAGCGGGTTGGACTTTAACGCCTGCAAAAAGCAGGCGTTAAAGTGTGAATCGGGCGTTAAGGGTTTAACGGCGCCGCAGCCTTTTACGGCGCCGTTAACCCCTTAACGCCAGGGTTGTAATGGGGCACCTTATGTATAATCATCATCTTTGCCACGCCGACACTGCAGATGGAGACACTCGACTTGGTACAAACAGTATAAGCTTAGAATGGAGGGGATATAACCATAGTGTGCTGAGATTTTAAAGATACGGCCAAGCCAGAGATGGATAGCTCATCACGGGAATGCAGGGTTGGCGGCCCACACACTGAACTGCACACATTCATTGACGCCACCAGGCTCAGATACATATGGTGGGATCTTCACCCGAGGGAACAGGGCTTTGTCTTTGGTTCGAATGCGCATGCACCATTTTTACGGTTGTACTACATCCTGCTGTCTAGCACGGTAGCAGGAAGAGTAGAATCAGCCGGCATCCTTCCCAGAGGTATCTCCGACCACACGCCTTTGAGTACAAGCATTGAGTGGAGAGGGACAATCAACGAAGGGGTTGAAGGCTCAACACATTTTGGAGGCAAAATCCTGATACCTTAGACCAGCTGCATAATGGAACCTGAAGAGCGGCAGATGAATGTGTCATTCAGCACGTCGGCCCCTCCCCTGTCTCGATGCTACATAAACGGAAGATGCACATCATTTATAGCATCTGACTCCACCCCGTCCCCATTCCACAGATGCGAGAGACGGTACTCATTGAGAGAACCCTACCGACCCCACCCCGCAGCACATACGCCTCCATCATAAAGTTACACGAACAACAGGTAAAATTGCACTTGGGCATGAAGAATAAGCTTGCATCCAATAGGCTATAAACACATGCTTCACATATACGCTGAACGCAAGACGCATAACAATACATGAAGCTTGCTCGACGTTGAATGCAACTATAACGAGTAGCCATATAAAACAAGATCGACAGCGCAGCCATGTTTGGTAAATGGGAGACATTATGAAGCCTAAGAGCTTTAGGGGGACCTGGTTCGCTGAGTTAGCATAAAAACCAAATCTGAACAGCTCAGACAGTGGGTGCATGTGCCTCGCCAAGGTTACTGTGGAAGGAAAGTTTAGACCAACACTCAAGAGAAAAGACGACAACAGTTCCCAGGCGAGAGGCACATTTCTTTCAGATTGAATAAAGAAACTCAAATTTTTCCTAGATGAATTAACTCCATATTTAAAAACTATTGAAGCCACAATTTGGAGAAAGGTATTGTTTTTCCTGCCAAAATGCATACCAATGGAAGTAATTCGGTATGAGTTTGGTCTTTGTTCGTTGAACAGCATTATGGAATGTAAAAAGAAAACCTTATATAGAAAATGTGTTACAGGTGAACGTAATTCAATGTATAAGCAATGCAATGATAATGTAATGGAGGATTATATGCAGAACCTCAAAATCGATGTGGAAACCATACTTACAAAATTTGGCGTTACAATGAAATGTCTCACTGAGAAACCATCAAAGGTGAAATTGATGATCAAAGCGTTTGATTGGGTTGGCAATAATGCAGCTATTTTGAATTCTAAGTTGTATTGCCAAAATTGCATCAACATGGAAGTGGTATCCAGAGCCAGAGAAATATCTTGTAAAATACTGCTCACAGCATCTGAGAAATAGCACAATGTGGTTCAGGTGCAATGTACTAAATACGATGGAGATCTGTTTTATACAAAATGTAATTCCTGAGGAGCGGAAAGTATGTAGATTTTGCTCAATTGCGTAGGAAACGGAAACCTGGATGCACCTGTTGTTATTTTGTACAAAGTTGAGCAAGGAGCGGATGGATTACTTTTCTAAATTTGTTCATGATACATCTAATGTGCTAAGGGAACAGGTATGGTTTGAAATGCTTCTTGGTTCAGCAGTGTCCTTAAAGATTAATGTCAATGCCTTCTTGGTGAACATTTGTAATGTGACGTAATGGGCAGCAGATACAAGCTCATATACTACATATGGAAAAGTAAATGAATTCCTGCTCTATTGTCTGGTATCTAGTTATTTTTCTGTGTAAATAGTCATTTTAGTGTTTTGATTTCATGTCTTATTTTACGATCAAGGAATTTGATGTGATTTAGTTTATGTGAATTAATTTTAGTCTTATACGGAAACTTTGTAATAGTATTGTTTTGAAGATATTGAAAGATATAATGTTATGTATTTGAATGTTCATATATGTTTTAAAGAATTGTATGTGATTTTGTAAAGGTTTATATAAACCAATATACAATACAATAAAAAAAATTAAAAAAGAAAAGAAACAAATAATACGGATCGGTCAGGTTCCCATTAACTAAGGATTAATATTGAGAAGAAAGTTGCTGGAACAAGTGTCGTCTAGAGGTCGACACAGATAAAGACACCTCTATTAATAACGCCTAAATTCCTCATAAATGTTGATCAGAATAATCCAAAATGTGGTCCCCACACACGTGGCCTGCAGTTGGGGGATAATGCCTATTCAATAGACTCAGAGACAGGCAGACTGAGACCTTCGTTCCCATCTAGTTCTCGGGACAAAAGATGCAAGGTAGGCAACGTTGAAAGCTAAACGTCCTGGCGTGTGGCCTAGAGAATCAGACATAGTAACCTTATTGGGAAAAGTAGCCCCATTGTGCCGTTCTCACCAGCCCCTATTGATGCTCATGTGCTGTTAACAGTCCAAGGTTCCAAGGCTGAAAAAGACACCACTGACCATTCCCTACCCACCTTTAACGCTTGTTTAACAGTGTTGAAATGGCCCATTGTACTGCATTCTGATGACTTGTTTCACTTGTATCTTTTTAGTAGGTGGTCTCAGGCGGAACCACCAGATAGAGGGTAGCCAATGAATGCACTAACCCCCATGTAATACATATCTAGTTGATTCCTTTAACCATTCCATTCCCACCTTAGGTTTTCTGAGATGAAACGTCAATTGTGATGTCATACCCCTTTTTAAGATACTGTCAAGCTTGGAATTACTCAAGAGTCACAGAGATTTGCTCAGTGTTCGTTCTATCCCTGTTTTGTATGGGTTTGTTAAATAGAACAAGTGTTTGTCAAATTTTTAGACTTCTGTTTTTTGGCCGTGGAATTTCCACTGGCCTATCCTCCTTGCGTATCCACAGGGGTATTCCACCCCACTTTTACAAATTTAGGAATAATTCCAGATTAACGCGGGAACAGTTGACAGTCAGTCTAAATTGTTGGAAGCATACAAGTTGGTCATGAGGGGTGAAGCCATTCAAGTAATCAGAGGCTTTAAGAGAGAAAGACAAGCACAATGTTTACAGTTGGAGGCAGAAGAGGTAATGGCAGAAAAAGGAACACCTAGAACAGAATACAATAGAGACAAATAGGGACCGTTAGGATGAGCCACTACAGATCAGTTGCAGGCCAAAGGGGCTTATTGGGATCAAATGGCTAGGATACACGAAGTAGGGGACAAAGGTGGGAGAATGCTGGCCTGGCTAGAAAAATGGAAGGGTTCAGATGGGTAAGGGAGATCCTCACGGCAGAGGGTGGGGTGGCATGGACTGTGGCGGATATTACTGAAGCTTCCTCCTGTTCTCATCAAGAGCTGTATAGAGCGAAGGGGAGGTCTGAGGGATATGATATCTCCGATTACCTTAACGATATTGACTTGCTATGCCTGAGTCAGGAAAAACAACAAGAATTGGAGATTGGGCCGACATTGGAAGAGATTCACACATTGGTGGGACAGCTACAATCTGGGAAAACACAGGGACCCAATGGGTTTCCGGTGGAATTCTTGAAGCATGCTGGACCTAGGGTGATGGAGGCAATGGGAGAAACGTTTAGGGAAAACCTTGCTAAAAGTTAAGTTTGCTCCAGGCTGATTTAAGACAGGCAGTTATAGTGGTCATTCATAAGAAAGGAAAATCCCTGGAACAATGCAGCGATTATCGCCCCATCTCGCTGCTCAGTGGGGAGGCCAAGATTCTGGTGAAGTTGATGGTTAATAGGCATGGGAAGGTGATAGGCGATCTGATCCATAGCGACCAATGTGGGTTTTTGCAGGGCAGGTCCACTATAATGAACCTTAGAAGAGTTAACAACGCCATGAGTAGTCATCACGACTGTCAGGCCCACATGCTCTGGTGACCCTGGTGACTCAGTACGGTGGGAAAACCTTTGGGCGGTTATGGGAAGGATGGGATTTGGCCCTCAATACACCAATAATTATTTTATGCCAACCCAAGGCCAGAGTGAGAATCCATGGGCATTTTTCCAGAACCTTCCTGTTACACAGGGGAACTAGGCAGGGGTGTTCCCTGTCGCCGTTTTTGTTCCTATTGGTCATGGAACCAATGGCTGAAAAAGTGAGTTTAGACACTATATCAAGGGATGCTCTTGGCCCGGGGGAGTGAGGACTGCATCTCATAATACGCAGACAACGTCTTAATTTACTTGGCCGATCCCAGGGCAACCAACCCGTTGCTGATGGAGGTGTTACGGAGATTTGGCAACCTCAGTGGTCTTCATATTAACTGGAATTATCGGAAATGATGCCAGTGAAGGAGGAGAGGGAAACCATTGCAGCCGATTGCCCTCTAAAGATAGCCAGGGAATCAATCAAATACCTGGGTATCTGAATAGGGGTGAAGGCCACTACCTTTCTCTGGGATAACCTGTGTCCGGTGATTGAGAGGTTGCACGGGAACGCCAAACACTGGGCGACCCTCCTGATCTCGATGAAAGGAAGGGCCAACCTACTTAAAATGATGGCACTAGCTAGGCTCCTTTACGTCCTTCAGAATACTCCAGTGAAAATCCCCCCAAAGGTGTTCCGAGACATAGACAACACCCAAAGAGAGATCATTTGGGGTACATCCAATCAGAGAGTAGCACTCAACACACTGACCAAATTGGTTTGGTAGGGCGGGCTGGGACTTCCTAACATTCCGAAATATTATTGGGCTTTGGATCTGGTGGCTATAAATGCATGGGTATATGGTGATAGAGGTCTGCCGCACACCAGGCTAGAGAGGGAAGGTATGCGAGTCTGCCCTTCCCTGCAAGTGATATACAACCTGTCCCTATAGATAGAAATGACCTCAATCGGGGTACGCATAGATGCATGGATGGACACACCCAAGGCTATGGGAGGGCATTGTGACATTGGAAGCACAACTGTGGGGAAAAGGACGCTCCCAGAAGTCAACAAAGTGGGGCCCCAAAACAGATGGCCGGCACTGGGAATCAGGAAACTGCAGCATGTTAACGTACAGCGCCAACTGCCCTCGTTCCAACACTTAGTGACCACACACAGCCTAATGGCTAGAGATCGCAACACCTGGCAAAATTGAGCGGTAAATGGGGGGCAAACATGGGGGCATTGGAAGAGGAAGATTGTATAGAGGCCCTAGGCTCGCCCAGGGAAGCGGGTGTAACATGCAAGCTAAGCCTTGTTCAACATAAAACACTAAGGGCCTGATTCATGGAACGCTTTCCTATGGGATTGTGCCGTTATAAAACACTTCTACGAATGAGGCCCTAAATTGTGTGTACTGCACCCGGGAGAGGCTACATTGCATGGGAAGGGTGACCGACCCATTTTGTTTGCGATGCAAGACCAAAAAATGGCAACTTCATTCTCACTGTTTGGGAATGCTCTGATATACCGGGGTTCTGGTGCTCGATCAGGGACGCTATGTCCAGAATCATCAGGTCTCCCGTGCCAGACTGCCACAAACTAGGACCCCAAGGCATATGGGGAGATACTAGAAGAAGGATAGCTCAGGGGCAACGCGTTGTCTTTGAAGCAAGACAATGCGGCGCAACACAGATCCGAATCCCGAACCCGTGCAGCAACCACTCGCTGGTATTCAGCACGTTATAAATGAACAATCAATTAGAGAAATTAAATACATTCAATTGAAAAAGAGCCTTATTAAAACGTCCCTGATGATTGGCAAATGGGACTTAGCGGCGGGCTGGGGTAGCTCTGTCACTCCAAGTATACTCAAATATACTAAAATAGAGAGAGGGAATGGATCACTGTTGTGAGTTGGAATGAAGGGTATACAGGGATCGCGGGTGTCCCCAGAAACACGAAAAAGGAGCCGAAGGATAGAGGCAGATTGAAACCAGACAACATGAGAAGGTTGTGCCTGATTAGTGGACCCAACACATTCAAGTAAGGGACTTGGGGGAGGGCGGTTTGTGGGAAACTTAGGGCAAACCGCAGGAGGGGGAGGGGTGAAGGGGAGGGGGGTTTGTGGGAAACTTAGGGCAAACCGCAGGAGGGGGAGGGGATGAGATACCATGGACTAGGAGATTGGGATATGGGAGGTGGGATGGGCAATGGGCCGTTTCCAGGGTTACTTAAGTCACTAAAGCTGGATTTTGGTACATCTTCTATCCGACCAGCTAAAGAATTAGTTCAGCTTCAGGCACCGAGGTCTTATGCAGTGTTAACAAAAAAAGATTATTGCGAAGACACATAGAAGGAGGGCTAAGAAGAGTATGAAGAGGCTCAAGGTTTTCCTGACACACAGGAGGAAAACATGCACTCATGGCAGGAGAATGCTTTTATACAAACGCTAGCTAATGTGGACATGCGGATGAAAGACCACCAAACTAGGCAGAAAAACCTGATTTCACATCAGAGGGTGACGCTTTACCACCAAAAAACACCTAGGGTCCCAATGATGACTGCCATCGTCGACGTCTTCCCTCTAACAGGTAGTAGCCCAAGTAATTGGAATGTGCAGAACGTGGATCCCAGGTTTTCCCGCTACCATTTCCGCAAGATGAAGATCGGGATCCACCCTCATTCCGACCCAACCAATGTTCCTATGGAAGATTGTTTAAAAGAGCGGTGACGTGGTTTGGCATTAGCAGCCAGCCGAGCCCAGAAATTAGGGGTTTTATGGAAGTCATTTTGGAGGAGCCAGAGGGGGTGAGATGCAGTGTGCAATGTGTGTGTTAAGATGGATTTCAAAAGTCGGCTCCTGGAGGGAGAGGATTTTGGGAGCCACCCTATTATGGTACACAGGGAAGACACCGAGAGGTTCGCCAAGATCAAAGTAGTGTGGAAGAGCAGACAAGGCTTCGTCGCAGGAACAGTGTCAGAGTGGATATCAAATGGTTTGTTCAGCCTTACAGCAACTGTTGGTAATTCCTCATGAATTCTTAGATATATTGGGTTTGATTATGGGGTCGGCCGCGTTCGGATTCCAGATACTGAGGCTGACCAGTATCTTAATAGCACTATGAAAAATGAAGAGAGAAATCCGATGATTTGAGCCACACTTAGTTTTAATCCAATGAAAACACAAGAAGCCTTTATCAAAGGTAGGCATTTCACCAAAGGAAAAGAAAATATCCCTCAACAAGTGTCTCTCCACCTAATAGTACTGGTGGTTCATCGGGAGGGTTTGTGTCATTATTCTGACTTTGTGCCTGAAATTAAATTTCGATTGTTTCGTTTAATATTGATATTTTGTTGACTAACAAAAAATATGCATATAATACATTAGTTTGGGCTCTAGATGCAACTTCTTCATAACTTATAAGAGTGACGTACTTACAGAACGGGTCATCTTTAGTATCCAAACTCATTAGTTTAAGCCAGGTAGATTCAGAGGCGTTCTTGATTAATCAATCCTTTTGTATTATGCAACGTGATGCTGTGGATAGATATCAATTGTACTGCTTTTAGTTTCCCAAAGTGGGTCCCATATCATAGTTCGAATTATTTAGCGTCTAGTGTAAATTAATCAGATTAGCTTTGCTCTAAATCTGCAGTTTACCTTGAAGATTGAGTGTTTTTTTGCAGGTTTCCCGTGAAAAAGAGGTCCTCGTGGCATGATAACGGTGTAGGGCTCAAAATGGACGCATATTTATAGCGACGTGATGACGCGATCACGCTTGATGTGCACGATCGCCTCATCACGTTTCCGCCATCTTGGATTGGGTACACGTACTTTACTTTGCCCTCAATATATATTTCTGTTATTGAGCAAGCTGATTAATTATAAGGTTACTTAAATCCTGATGGGGTACAGTTATTTCTGTTCAGTCTATGCCACTTCAATATTTATAGTGTAACTAATGTGAAACTTGATTTGAAAAGTCGAACTAGAGTCCAGAACAGCCGCGTGTTGCCACCTACTGCTAAATATTGTATTATAATATTGGGAGAGCCATGTGTAATGCTCTACCCAACATTTTACATGATATAATATGTAGAGCAGTAGAGATGGAAAGTTTGAAATTAACAGCCATGGTTATGGTAAACAGCAAAGACACTGAGAGTTTCGCCAAGATCAAAGTAGTGTGGAAGAGCCGACAAGGCTTTGTCGCAGGAACAGTGTCAGAGTGGTTTAGGGCTACAAGGAGTCCACAAAGAACTCAACCAATAATTCACGTTAATTAGTAAGGGCCCGATTCATTGAATTATTTGTGCTAAAAACAGGGAATTGCGTGCCATTCTGCCCGCAAATCCCCATTCGTCAAACAGGGATAGATTGGCACGCAAATCCCTGTTTTACATGCAGATAATACCATGAATCAGGGCCTCGGTGTATAATAATATACATATTTATTAAGCCTTTATGAACACACTAAGCATAACTAAATCACAGGTAACTAATGTAATCAAAAACCACATATCACACATATATACATAAAACCTTAACACATTTTGGGGGCAGGGAATGTGTTGCATTTAGATGGAATTTGGGGGCAGGGAATGTGTTGCATATAGATGGAATTTAGGGGTAGGCAACGTGTTGCGCTTAGATGGAATTTAGGGGTGGGCAATGTGTTGCACTTAGATGGAATGTAGGGGTGGGCAATATGTTGCACTTAGATGGAATTTTGGGGTGGGCAATGTGTTGCACTTAGATGGAATTTTGGGGTGGGCAATGTGTTGCACTTAGATGGAATTTAGGGGTGGGCAATGTGTTGCACTTAGATGGAATTTAGGGGTGGGCAATGTGTTGCACTTTTTCAATTTAGGGGTGGGCAATGTGATGCATTTTGATGAAATTTAATTTTGTGGCAGGCAATATGCTGCACTTAGAATGACTTTAAGGGTGGGCAATGTGCTGCACTTAGATGGAATTTGGGGGTGGGCAATGTGTTGCACTTAGAAGGAATTTGGGGGTGGGCAATGTGTTGCATTTAGATGGAATTTTGGGGCAGGCAATGTGCTGCACTTAGAAGGAATTTGGGGTTGGGCAATGTGTTGCACTTAGATGGAATTTGGGTAACCTGTATATTATACTGGAGGTGTTATAGGTATGGCCTGTCCACTACACTTAGAAGATATATGATTGTAGCCAGTCTGTTGCACTCAAAAGTTCTATGAGTTGCCCAATGTTTTGCACATAGAAGATATATGCCAGTAGCCTTGAAATTGTTTCTCTCGCCCCTGCAGCCATGGTGCTCTCCAACTCCCCTATCTACTCTATCTGGTACTATATAACATATCCTACCTCTCTCTTGACGCCTGGAAATGCTCCTGGTCTCCAACCCAGGCCTGCCTATCGCTGACACCTATGGCACTGCTCCCCTGACCTATGGATTCACCCATATGATCTCAATTCTCTCCCCTTTCTCTTCTTCCCCCATTAATGATGGAACACGATGGGAAGTGCTCTTGGCACACTTCCCACCCTCTAGGTGCATCATTAATGTCTATCACAATGCACTGTCATGGTCCAGGGCTCTCAGTCAAACCTCCTCCTTCTTGATAGGTGTTTTCTGGCTCTCATCAACTTCCTTCCTTCTCCTGCCACCACCCTGCCCCCTCCTCCAGCAGCGATGGGTGTACCCCATCCCTGTACCCCTCGGAAAACCTTCAAAGGTGGCAACCAGCTTCACTTAGCTACTCTTAATGCTCGTTCTGCCATTAAACACTCTGCTGACATTTGTCTCCTTCTTTAAGACTTTGAACTTGATGCTCTCGCCCTTACTGAGATG
Organism: Ambystoma mexicanum; assembly: GCF_040938575.1. Lineage (NCBI taxonomy): Eukaryota > Metazoa > Chordata > Amphibia > Caudata > Ambystomatidae > Ambystoma > Ambystoma mexicanum. Next base: position 1,674,971,635 of record NC_090929.1, on the reverse strand, counting down.
TGGTTCAATGTCACTGCTCTTGACACTCTTCCCTCTGAGGGCTACAAGATCCTCTCCAAGCCCAGGTCCAACTGGTCTGAAGGCGGAGTGGTCCTGATCTTCCTGGAATGGGTCCCTCCTACTATCAGACCCATTCATTCCTATTCTTCTTTTAAATGCCTTGTCTGCTGGCTTGGTATCTCTCCTATCCTCCCGCTTACTCTCACCACCACCTACAGGCCCCCTGGCCCAGTCTCCCTCTTCCTTTCTGAGTGGGCTAACCTCACCTCTTCTCTCCTGACTTCTACCTCCAAGCATCTCTTCCTCAGAGACTTCAACATTCATCTTGACTCTTCTGATGTGGCCACTGTACGCTTCTGTGACCTGTGTGACTCTCTTTCCCTCACCATTCATCCCTCTGGTCCGACCCACTCAGTCTCCTCCAAACAGGTGCTCCCCTGCTCCTCCAGAACTATCAAGGAAATGCCCTCTCTTGCTCCTGTCCTGACTGATTTCTGTAACCATTCCTTCGCCACTGGCTCCTTCCCACTATGCCTCAAGCACTCCCTCATGCACCCTTTCTAAAATGCCATCTGCCAACCCCTCCTGCCTGGCTAACTAGCACCCTATCTCCACTACCCCCTTCCTGGGCAAACTCTTGGAGACGTTGGTCATCTCCCAAGTGACCCACCACACTGAATCTGTTGGCTGTCTCCATGACCATCAGTCTGACTTCAGAGCATCCAGAGGTACGGCAACTGCTTTCCTGAACACCTGTCAACAGTTGCTCTAAAACCTTGATTCTAACTCTTCTTCTGTTATCATCCTCCTTGATTTGTCCCCTGCCTTTGACACAATCAATCATGCCATCGTAATAAAGTTGCTTTGGGATTCTCTGGGTATCACAGACATGGCACTAGATTGGTTGACCTTCCTATCTAACTGACCTTCCCCAGTTCAACTGGATTCTTTCCTCTCCTCCATCTCACTCTTTAGCGGTGGCATCCCTGAGGGCTCTATCCTATTGCTGTGGCTCTTCAACATCTACCTTGCCCCTCTGGCCCAATTGATATCCTCCTTCTCTCCTCATTTGCAGTGTTATGTTGATGACACACAGCTTTTCTTCAAGCTTGCCTCCACTACCTCCACGTCTTCCTCTCTCATTCCTCAATGTCTGACTGCTATCCAGGCATGGTACATGGCTAATGATCTCTGTCTTAATGCCGGTAAGACCAAGATACTGCTCATTAGGACCCCTGTTCCCTGCTTCCCTCCCACTTTCTGGCCGCCCTCCTTGGGTCCCCTACCTTCACCATCTTGTGAGGCTAAAAACCTTGGTATCATCTTTGACTCCTCTGTTTCCTTATCCCCTCACATCACGGACCTTGCTAAGAAGGCCCACTTTCAGCTTCACCTCCTCAGAGGCATTCATCCCTGCCTTACCTTACCCCAGAAACTCAATGTCTCCAGAGCTCTGGTTTTCTCTAGACTGGACTACTGCAACATGCTCTTCCTCAATCTGCCTCTTTCCTCTCTTCGCCCACTTCAACTATTCCAGAATAGGAATGCAAGACTTCTTCTTGGCCTCAAGCCTAGGGACAGCATCTCTGCAGCCCTAAAATCTCTCCACTGGCTCCCGCTGGCTGCCAGGAACAAATTCAAGACCCTCTGCATCATCCACAAGTCTTTCTCTACCCAAATACCTCCCTGCTAGAGTCCTTCAGTACTCTAGCTCCAACTCTCTGCAGATCAGACGTTTTTCCAAGCAAATAGTGGGTGGTAGATTTCTCTCTTTGGAAGGTGCCTCCCTCTGGAATGGCCTCCCTGCCCCTCTCAGACTTGAGCCAGACCTCCTTAAATTCCGGAATCTACTCAAGACCCTGTTCTTCTCTACTTCCTTCCCTCTCGCCCTCCCTTGCTAATGCCCCCATCTGCCGTTGCGACTGGACCAGGCCCTACTTAACCAGTCTATACTAGCAACCCCCAAAACAGCACTTCGTTGTTGGGCTCCCTTCCCTGACTAGCCTGATGGGCTAGTCAGGGAAGGGAGCCCAAAAACGAAGCCCCATCCTCGCACTTAGACAGTGGTCTGCCCTGGCATCCTCTGGCACTTGCCCCCTTGGGCTCCCACCAGCACTTGCCTAGGCACTGGGTCCTTTCTTCCTCCATCCCCTCTCCCCTGTATTTGTATGCACCCTCCCCTGACCATCATCTATCCCCCTGCCACCACTCCCCTCCCCACTGCACTTTGTGTTACTGCACTTGCATGCTCCAAATGTCGCAAGGACTAGTAGAACTGTTATTGTTGTTTATCTCCCTTTTCCCCCCGCCCCCACACTTTTTTTTTGTCTTGTGGCGCATGGAAACATCATTTTGCTGTATAGTGTGCCTTATAAATATTCGATTAATAAATAATATATTGCACTTAGATGATATCTGAGGGTAGCCTGTCTATTGCGCTTAGAAGATGTATTAAGATAGCCTATCTATTGCACTTACCCTTGGTATTGCATCTAGAAGATTCATGACGTCAGCCTGTCTGTTGTGCTTTGAACATTGATGAGGATAGTCAATGAATTGCACATAGAGGATATCTGCGGTTAGCCTTGAAATTGCACTTAGAAGATTTCTGAGGTAGCCTGGCTACTGCGCTTAGAAGATTTCTGAGGGTAGCCTGTTTATTATACAGAAGATCTGATCACATAGTTACATCACAGACAAAGCTCCATCTGAGCCTCAAGGCACGTATGCACGCACCATTAAGGTGGACATCTGCCGCAGGCATGGCTACCCACCTGCATGCATCAGAATGCTGCGATGACCTACAATAAAAATTCAGATCTAGCTGGACACAAAATGTTTCGGCTTCATAAACCAGACTAAAAACACAAGAAACAACACTTCTGCCATCAGACTGCAGTGACGGCCTATGACAAAATTCAGTCTAGCTGGACGCATAGCGAGTCTCTTGCATTTGCGCTCACCCCTGACCACCTCAGCACCCCTTCACAAGCCTGACGTTCCTGGGTAGCTTACTGGATTGGAGCTCAACCAGCCCTTCTAACTCCCCATCTTGGCCAAATGCACACACACATTCTAAACCTTCTGACAATGTCCCCATACCTTGTACGGGCAATGCCCTAGAGAACTGACAGATACATCTGGAGAAAGTTGAGCACACACTGATGCAGTCCTAGCATTATCAGTGGACGCACACACTGCCGGGTCCTAGAGCACTGACTGTACACTGCCATTGCCCTGCAGAACTGGCAGGAACATCTGGAGAAAGTTCAGCTCACACTGCCGGGTCCTAGAGTACTGACTGTACACTGCCATTGCCCTGTATTACTGGCAGGAACATCTGGAGACAGTTCAGCTCACACTGCCGGATCCTAGAGCACTGAGTGTACACTGCCATTGCCCTGCAGAACTGGCAGGAACATCTGGAGAAAGTTCAGCTCACACTGCCGGGTCCTAGCCCTGACAGTGAAGTAAGTTCACATTGGTAAGGTCCTACAACACTGGCAAGGCCCTGCCACTGCCCCTGAGAACTGGCAGGTAAATCTGAAGAGAGTATAGCTCACACTGCTGCGGTCCTATCAGTGTCAATGGAGGAAGCGTGCACTGACAGGATTCTAAAGCACTGGCTGTGCCCTGCCAAGAACTGGCAGGTACATCTGGAGAAAGTGCAGCACACACTGCTGCAGTCCAAGCACTATCAGTGGACGCACACACTGCCAGGTCCTAGACTGCGTTCCTACCACTGAAACGGGAGGAATTTCACATTCGTGGAGTCCTACAACAATGGCAGAACCCCGCCAATGCTCTTTGGACCTGGTAGGGTACTCCTGGAGAAATCTTACACTGCTGGGGTCTTGGGATCCCAAGAAGTCACGGCCAGCTAAAGCACGCCTTGTTATATTCCATTGCACTGATCGGTACTTCTGGAAATCGGTCACTGAGATGTATAGTTTTTCTTTAAATACTATTTTTAATGTATGATTATTTGTAAGTAAGCCATATGTTAAATTACATAGTAATTATTGATGAATCATTTTTTTAAACTATCAAATGACATGTTTTTGTAATTTGACTTATCATGGCCCTCCTGGTCATATGATGTCACCCATGATAAGAGAGAATGACGTGTGAAAGGTCTTATGCATCAGACACTGAGTTGGAAAAAGGGTCCATTTAGATATTCAATTTAATTTTGCATGTCTTGGAACATTGAATAGTCTGGGCAGAAAAACTGGGAGCCGCATTGGATGTACGTTTCAGCGTTATTGATGCAAACACTAACACTCATTCAGAAGGACTTGTAAGAGAAAATGGTCACAGTCTTATGTGGATGCTTCAGTCCTTTAATAACTACTAGCCAGTCCCAGTAAGCTCCTTCTAGCTCCTCTAAAAAACGAAACGGATTAAAAAGTCCCTGTCAGGCCAGCACGATGCCCTGCATGGGGGTCCTGCGGGATGAACTGGCGGGTGAACATGCTGGGGATGAGCAAAGCCATGTTTCAAAACTCTCCCATCCGGGTGGTTGTGCCTCTGTAGCTCTAGTCCACACTCACCCAGATACGTGCTTTAACCTTACTGATATCTTAGAACTTTCAATCAGGATGCTTGAAAAGTAAGTAGGATCGTAAGTTTTCTGTTGTCAAATGGAGTTATAAAGAGAGAGTTATCAAAAAAAGAAAGAAAGAAAGAAAGAAAAGGCAAGAGGATATAAACGTCTTCCAAGCCAAAGAAAGCCACCGCCAACGACCTCTTCCCAAAACCCACACACATGATTCAGCTATAAATGGAGTCCTTCTGCCAAATTCCAAGATCATCCAGCGGCCATTTTGTTTCATTCCACCGCTACAGCATTTCATTTTCGTGGCATTCCTCCTCTCTCTACACCCACATGAAACGCTCCCTTTCGCCACCCCCTCCCAGCACTTTAATCCAGTAAATGAAGAAAGGAGACAGGAGAGGAGAAACCTTCCTTTTTTCTTGAGAGCAGCTTTTTTGCAAGCTCCCCTGTGCAGCCGCAAGGCCTGTGAGTCAGCGTGTTCTACCTTTCTTGGCTAATACTTGTTTTCATGTTATAGCCCTTCGCCCTGAGGTATTTTAGTCATAGCTGGAACTGATACATATATTTTTTAATCAGCTTTTGCAATTAAGGTTTATATTACCTGGGTGTACATTCCTGACCGTACACGTGTACAGCTCAGCTTGCACAGGGCGGGGCTGAAACTCAACCCTTGCCTCAGGTAACTGACAGGCTGGGTTTGGTTTCCACCCCTGTCTCTGCTCATTGGTGGTTGGGTAAGTGGCGCCTGTCCATGATGGGCGACAGGGCGGCCGCCCACCCTTGGTCCCCCCTGATGCCCAGTGCATTCCCCCGACTCCCGCTGGTGCCCTTTTAGCCGCCCCCTCACCAAAAGCTGCCTCCGCTACTGGACTGGCGTTCTGTTTGGGAGTGCCACCTCGTGTCTTCCCCTGCAGGTGTGACGGGCCACCGCCCCAGATTTGTGCCTGCAGGCAATGGAGAAGCCATAAGGGCATCTATGTTTGCCTCTCTTGCGTCCTCCTCTGGACCATGCATAGAACGGAGTCATGGAGGAACGTGTCCACCACATACAGCAGAATGTGGGCATTGACAGGCACATTGGTATAGAACTGGGCACTGACAGCCACATGCCGGCAGAACCTGGGCACTGCGTGTTTCATTAAGGCAGAACTGGGCACTGACAGCCACATGTGGGCAGAACTGGGCACTGAGAGGAGGATTAGTGCAGAACCTGGGCACTGAGAGTTTCATTAAGGCAGAACTGGGCACTGAAAGCAACATGTAGGCAGAACTGGGCACTGAGAGGAGCATTTGTAGAGGAGCAGGTGGAGGCCTTTTCTCAAGTCCCTGCCCCTTCACCACCGTCTTATTGGGATAGCATTCGCTATAATTGGGAATTCATGCACGAGTTTATGTGCCATGTGCGTACCGCGTTAATTGTACGAAAGACGATATGCACTCAGACAGCCATTCAGAAGGTACCCTCACATTGAGGCAATGGAAGAACGTTACCAAGAAGGATGTCAATTGCCGAAGTGCCAGGGAGCGGCTATGGGAATCATAGATGAACTCTAAACAAAAGTCTGACGACAGCAATATGATGTTATAAAGAGGATTTATAAGCCTAAGCCAAAACGATATGAAAATACTTAAGACTAACGATGTAACAGAAGCACTAAGAGAAACAGGCACCAAAGATGAAGTTATCGTGAAAATAAGAAGGTGAAATAACTTGCTGCCCAATAACTGTAAATATGCTGTAAACCAAGGTGGAAAAAGCATATAGGAGCTTGCTAAAAAGAGGTATAGACAAAACGCTTAGGACGGCCATTGGAAGAAAATGAACGACGAATCATGTGAAAGGATCAACCCAGCTACCTCAAAATATAAACCTAGAATTGCAAATTGAAGAATTAATAAAGAAACGGTTTTCATGTGCAGAATAAGGGAGTACGTTGGCCTGAAGTCAAGGAGGCTATTTTCGAGAGATGTGTGCAAGGCACAAAGGGAGTCGAAGGAACAGACGATGTGCGTGAGACATATTTCTGTTAGGATTAGGAGGGACAAGGACATTTGCTGATACCAAGTGTTGGATAACCCAAAGGCAAAAGTCTATGTGAGGTGGAGTGAGCTAGTCTCTAAAGGACACAGGGGTAATGGCACCCTGTTTAATAAAAACAATTAACAGTCATTGAGAGACTGAAATGGACAACATCGTGGTCTCCTAACACGTAATGAAGAACTCAAAACCAGGGCTATTCAATAGAGCTTCGAGTTAAGATAGTGGTGTGCTCACACTCCCTCGTATGTCCCAGAACAGTGAGCAGACTATGAGGTCAACTACACACAATAGATCTTGGCTAAGGATCAGGTCGATTACATATGATGGACTAATTGGAAAAACAGAGAGTAAATTGATGCAGCTTGAACACCTAGGTTTGGTTCTGGTCACATGCTGCTAAAACGAGCTGAAAGTCCGAGGTTGGATAAGGTTGACAACAAATCAAAAAGCCTTTCACACACTTTCATATACAATGTTGCAATATTAGCCACTACCCTATTCTCTGCTATAATCAGTATTTGGCGTACGTAGAAGTAGCTCAGGGTGTGTCCTACAGACAAAGGGTAGCCAATGAGATGTTAACACTTATATAATTGTATACGTAGATATGTTCCCCTAATCCAGTCCCTCCAAATGTTAGGTTTTTTTGAAATACCACGTAGGATGATGTCATGAATGATGTATGTAAAAGTATATAAACTCTGTGCAAGCAAACTTAGGTGTGAACATATCGAACATCTATTTGATAGCTGGATTTCTCCCTGCTTTCTTTCATTGAGATTAAAGCAGTATTGTACCATCTCCCTTTGGTCTGTCCAATGGTCTGTCCGATTATTTGGTCTGTGATAATTACTGGTAATTCCATCTAGCAAAGAGAAGGCGATCAAGGCGCTAGAGTACATTTGGTAGTGGGCGGATGGTTCAGGTCTAACAAACTAGATCTAGGCCCAGGCCCAGACCCCAGACAATCGTCGGCTCCTACCACTAGCCAGACGATCGCAGATTTTCCTGCGGAGAATGGAGCAAAAACAATCATGTGATCAAGATCTGGATTTGCAAGTCCCCCTTTGATGAAATTCCTGCCCATCCCCGAAGGCACCCACGGACTGAAGGTGAACTGGTCGATTGTGGGAGAGTTGATGCCGACGGACTCGAGCGGATGTGAGTATATCATGGAATAGGGCAAAAGATAAAGGGTGAAGGGATTGTGTTGTGGTGTGTTGAATGAATATATATATATTTAATGAAAAAACTTTGTTAAAGGGACGTTATGGTTAAGTTGCACTAATAATAACCTATGAAATTTAGTAAAAATTGATGTTAAAAGGACGTTATGGTTACAAGTAAAATCGAAAAACCCCTGAAATTCGCCAGTTATGGTAGGCTAAGCAACCATAACTCGCGCCACCACCGTGCACTGCTAAGACTAACACCCAGGACATCAAAGATGACATCACAAATATCATTGATGACATCACTGATGACATCACAGGTCTAGACCCTTCGTTTTTGTTCACTGCCATATCTAGGCCAGGTGGGTTTATTTACTGACAGTCAGAGACTTAACTTTCAAAAGGTATTACATTTAAAGATATTGCTATTCTCACATGTTCTTACACTACTTTCCTTAGAATTTAATCGCATTTTATGATGTACATATATATAGGGGAAGAAGCAGGCCTGAAACACAACAATCATTTTTGTACATGAACACAATCATGTAGATTATACACAGTTGCTAATGGTACTGCCTCTTGTTTGCTTACTTTACTCTCCATATATAAGCCCCATCTTTGTATGCATTGTAGTCTATTTATGTTTTGTGTGTATTAGTAGAAATATGTAGTAAGTGATGCATTATTAGCTACTTAGTACATGTTTCACAGTATGGAAAAGTCTGATACAGAAGCATTCACTGTTTTATTATATAACTTTGGAAAATCACAAATATGGCACCTCTGTGGTGTATGCTGCAGCCAATACCTACATTTCAGTATGAGTAGGTTCCTGTACTAGAAAGAGCACTGCAATGGAATGTTCTTTAGAACACTACATTGCGTGATGAAGTATGTAGTTTATTGTACATCCCCTGATAATCCCTGATACTTTTTTACCAACATTACATTCACAACCCCTTGTATGAAAGGTAAATGCACATGTGATGTCATCAGTGATGGAACCGCTTGCTATAGCTATTAGACAGCATCAGGGGATTTCTGGGGTTAGATGCAGGGATTTGGATTTTAGGCTATCACTTTTTGCAGATGACATCCTGGTCTATATGACCAACCTGGAGGACTCTCTCCCGAACCTCTTTGATCTCATCCAATCATTTGGGGTCTTTTCCGGTCTGAAAATCAACCCAGCAAAGTCATGTCTCATACCAATGGGGAAATTGGACGGTATCCTGGGAGGGAACGACTCGGTTGAGGGTATCCAGGTTGAGCGTAAGTCTATACTCTATCTGGTGGTCCGTCTCCCGAGGGATCTGGGAAATCTTTTTGAGCTCAACTTCCCCCCCGCCCTCTCCAAGATCCGTTTAGATCTCCAACGATGGGCCCCTCTGACCCTTTCTTGGTTTGGGCGCATTATTGCCCTAAAAATGAATATCCTCCCTCGGCTCCTGTACCTCTTCTCTGCCCTCCCTACTATAGTACCAGAGACCTTCTTTAAATTCTTGTGGGCCATGGCCTTGTGGTTCGTCTGTAATGGAAAGAGGGCGAGGGTCAAATTTGATACCCTGACTCTCCCAAAATCATATGGGGGCTTTGGGCTCCCAGACCTCCGCCAATACTATAAGGCGGCCCAGTTAAGGGTCATGTTAGAGCACATGAAAGACGACCTGCGAACCTATTGGACATATATAGAAGACACCCACACGCACCCCAAGAAAGTGAGAGATCTCCTGTGGGCCCCGGCCAAGGATCTTCCTGATGAAGTAAGGTATCACCCAACCTTGTCAGTTTTGTGGTCCCTATGGAAGCAAGATAAATCTAATGCTTTCCTTTCCTCCTGGCCTCTCCCCTGTCCTCCTTATGGGGGCCTCCTCTTGATCTGGGGAAGAGGGGATTCAAGCATACCCAAATGTGGTCTGACATGGGATTGGAAAGAGCCGCCCGGTTCTTTCAGAATGGCGTTTTTATTGCATACAGCCCTATTGCGGACGCCATGGGGGACCACCCATTGTCGATCTTTGATTACCTCAGGATAAAGGGACTCCTGACTAGCCCTAGATGTGGAATGTCACTTTCCCGTCCCCTCAAGCCCCTAGAAAGAATGATAGTGGAGGCTCCTGCGAGAAAAGGTGCTCTTTCCAAAATATATAGAATCCTGATAACAGCCCAACTCGAGGGAAGGCAGGGGTTTAAGCAGTTCTGGTAGGAGAAATGGGGAGAGTCTTTGGATGAGAAGGCATGGTCCAAGCTCTTTGGGGTGCTCTTTTCAGGTTCCCTTTACATGGCTGCTATGGAGCATAATTTTAAGGTCTTACACACGTATCATCTCCCACCTTAGAGGTTGGCTCAAATGTTTCACAGCTCCTCCCCCCTCTGTTTTAGGGGTTGTGGTCAGCGAGGGACCTGGTATCACTTGTGGTGGGAATGCCCTGCAGTCCAGTTTTTCTGGTCGGAACTCCTGAGCTGGATTAAAGATATTGTGGGATTCCAGCTTTCCCTATGACCTATGGACTTCTTGTTTGGTTTCCCCTCGCCTGCCTCAGACACAGACGCCTTCCCTAGGGTGGTCCAGGCCATGTTGAGGGCAGGGAGGTTGGCTCTTGCTCAGAAGTGGAGACGTAAATCAGTCCCTGTAACGCCCACCTGGTTCCCACGGGGGCGCTGATCTAGTCTGGATTACTGCGGCCTCTTCTAGCGTGATGCGCAGGACCCGGAACACCGATTGGACAGGACCTCCAAATTGTGCTTCCTTGGCCCGTAGGAATATCCTTCTGCAGATGAGAAAGGGGATTAACAGTCTGCAGAATGGTGTGCTAGCTTCCCCCTTCCCCCCTCCGTTCCTCTCTATTCCTCCAAACCCGGTTTAAGCTCACCTTATGGTTTGGAAGGTTGAACTCTCCATCCTGCTTCTGGTGCAGGGGCGCGCGTTCGTCCAGTTACTTCACTGGTTTTCAGAATGGCGCTGGCAAAATCCACTTGACTTTCCTGAGCGATGCGCCGTAAGTATGAAAGTTCAAAGTTCAAGTGAGGCCCCCTTTATGCTGTCTTTCTCACCTGTGATCTGTCCTTTATTTCAGGTGCAGAATGAAGGCGATGCGTCGAGGGGTTAACCTGCCGAGGTGAGTAGTAATGAGGGCGATCCCTCTAGATGTCCTTATCATTCCTCTGAAATGTCTCTAGTCCTTTCCTCATAGGGGCCGGGGTACGGTACCTGCCAACGGGGCGGCGCCGACCCGAAATGTGGAAGAAAAGCCGGTAAGTATTATGGCTGTTAATCAGGCTTTCCTTCTGTGTGTCCTTCTGCTCACCTTTTGTTTCTTCCTCTCTCCCCTAGGTGCAGAGATGTGGCGTCCGATGCTGACAGCCGCGATGGAGCCGGGAGATGTCTCGAGGACAGGACAGGTGAGTGAAGCGTGGCGCTGCAGCGAGCAACGCGATGCTTTTAAATTGAAGTCTTCCTTCAGGGATGCTGGCGAGAAGATTCCGGATGCAGGTAAGAAGCTTGAAATAATCCTTGGTTTTCACCTTTCTCTTCTCATCCTTCCTTGCAGGTCTTCCAGGTTCAAGACGGCGTGGCTGTAGTCCAAGAGCAGGAGCAGACACGGTGAGCGTTAAGCTGCAGGAAGCAGAACAACGCGAAGCATGAGCTGCTGTCTGGGCGTGGCTTAAATAGCCTCCAAAGAAGTCCCAGGTATGTATCCTTCCCCAACTAGGTATGTATCCTTCCCTGGCCACGCCCGAGTGAAAAAATAGTCCCTATGAAAAAATAGTCCCTTTCAGGTCTCAGGGAGGCCTGAAGCGTGCAGCATGGTCTGCATCAGGTAAGTGCACAAAACACCTCCCTTTAGAAGCCTGGCGCCTATGGCGCCAGGACTGATGTCCAACATGAGCCTGGCGCCAAATGCGCCAGGACTGAGTCCAAAGGGTCCCTATAAGGGGCCGCTGGGCTTTTACCCGAGGGCATGATGCCTGCTTCCGGGGGTGCTGGGCCTGGCCTGATGCTCCGGGGGTAGGCATCATGACAGCACTCCCCCCAAGGCCCCTCCCAAGGTCGTTCCTTCTGGAGGTTTCGGTTTGTTTGGGAAATTCCGATGGAACCTTTTTACCAGCCGAGGTGCATGTACGTGATCACTGGGTTCCCAAGACCTTTCCTGAGGCCCGTACCCTTTCCAATCAATTAGATAGAAAAGCTTTGATTTTAAGATTTTGTAATCCAAAATGTTCTTTACACCCGAGGCCCATATCTGTACGTTGTGCTGGTCGGCAGAATGTCTGAGATTTCGCTCTGAAAACAGACTTGGGGTTACTTGTGTTTTAGGCTTTCCCCTTGGCGGCCAGGTAGGTGCACCCACACATGTGAGGTACCGTTTTCATCGGGACACCTGTGGGAACGCGTGACGGTAGGCCATGTGTTGTTGGGTGCGTGTTTTGATGGGTGCGTCGAGCAAAATGTGCAGAAAAAGTGTTTTTTTCCCGACATTTCGGACTTTGCAGAGCTGTCTGGATAAAAAATTCTGGGGCGATGTGCGCAAATCATACCTCTGCGGATTCCCACGGGTGTCCTCTTTTCGAAAATGCATGGGGTTCCCTGTTTTCCTCGGTGGCTTGGACACCCGAGGCCCATATCTGTACGTTGTGCCGGTCGGCAGAATGTCTGAGATTTCGCTCTGAAAACAGACTTGGGGTTACTTGTGTTTTAGGCTTTCCCCTTGGCGGCCAGGTAGGTGCACCCACACATGTGAGGTACCGTTTTCATCGGGACACCTGTGGGAACATGTGACGGTAGGCCATGTGTTGTTGGGGGCGTGTTTTGATGGGTGCGTCGAGCGAAATGTGCGGAAAAAGCGTTTTTTTCCCCACATTTCGGACTTTGCGGGGCTGTCTGGGTAATCAAATCTGGGGCGATGTGCGCAAATCATACCTCTGCGGATTCCCACGGGTGTCCTCTTTTCGGAAATGCATGGGGTTCCCCGTTTTCCTCGGTGGCTTGGACACCCGAGGCCCTTATCTGTACGTTGTGCCGGTCCGCAGAATGTCTGAGATTTCGCTCTGAAAACAGACTTCGGGTTACTTGTGTTTTAGGCTTTCCCCTTGGCGGCCAGGTAGGTGCATCCACACATGTGAGGTACCGTTTTCATTGGGACACCTGTGGGAACGCGTGACGGTAGGCCATGTGTTGTTGGGGGCGTGTTTTGATTGGTGCGTCGAGCGAAATGTGCAGAAAAAGAGTTTTTTTCCTGACATTTCTGACTTTGCGGGGCTGTCTGGGTAAAAAATTCTGGGGCGATGTGTGCAAATCATACCTCTGCGGATTCCCACGGGTGTCCTCTTTTCGGAAATGCATGGGGTTCCCTGTTTTCCTCGGTGGCTTGGACACCCGAGGGCCATATCTGTACGTTGTGCCGGTCGGCAGAATCTCTGAGATTTCCCTCTGAAAACAGACTTGGGGTTACTTGTGTTTTAGGCTTTCCCCTTGGCGGCCAGGTAGGTGCACCCACACATGTGAGGTACCGTTTTCATCGGGACGCTTGTGGGAACGTGTGACGGTAGGCCATGTGTTGTTGGGGGCGTGTTTCGATGGGTGCGTCGAGCAAAATGTGCGGAAAAAGCGTTTTTTTCCCCACATTTCGGACTTTGCGGGGCTGTCTGGGTAATAAAATCTGGGGCGATGTGCGCAAATCATACCTCTGTGGATTCCCACAGGTGTCCTCTTTTCGGAAATGCATGGGGTTCCCTGTTTTCCTCGGTGGCTTGGACACCCGAGGCCCATATCTGTACGTTGTGCTGGTCGGCAGAATGTCTGAGATTTCGCTCTGAAAACTGACTTGGGGTTACTTGTGTTTTAGGCTTTCCCCTTGGCGGCCAGGTAGGTGCACCCACACATGTGAGGTACCGTTTTCATCGGGACACCTGTGGGAACGCGTGACGGTAGGCCATGTGTTGTTGGGGGCGTGTTTTGATGGGTGCGTCGAGCGAAATGTGCAGAAAAAGTGTTTTTTTCCCGACATTTCGGACTTTGCAGTGCTGTCTGGATAAAAAATTCTGGGGCGATGTGCGCAAATCATACCTCTGCGGATTCCCACGGGTGTCCTCTTTTCGGAAATGCATGGGGTTCCCTGTTTTCCTCGGTGGCTTGGACACCCGAGGCCCATATCTGTACGTTGTGCCGGTCGGCAGAATCTCTGAGATTTCCCTCTGAAAACAGACTTGGGGTTACTTGTGTTTTAGGCTTTCCCCTTGGCGGCCAGGTAGGTGCACCCACACATGTGAGGTACCGTTTTCATCGGGACACCTGTGGGAATGTGTGACGGTAGGCCATGTGTTGTTGGGGGCGTGTTTCGATGGGTGCGTCGAGCGAAATGTGCGGAAAAAGCATTTTTTTCCCCACATTTCGGACTTTGCGGGGCTGTCTGGGTAATAAAATCTGGGGCGATGTGCGCAAATCATACCTCTGTGGATTCCCACAGGTGTCCTCTTTTCGGAAATGCATGGGGTTCCCTGTTTTCCTCGGTGGCTTGGACACCCGAGACCCATATCTGTACGTTGTGCCGGTCGGCAGAATGTCTGAGATTTCGCTCTGAAAACAGACTTGGGGTTACTTGTGTTTTAGGCTTTCCCCTTGGCGGCCAGGTAGGTGCACCCACACATGTGAGATACCGTTTTCATCGGGACACCTGTGGGAACGTGTGACGGTAGGCCATATGTTGTTGGGGGCGTGTTTCGATGGAAGCGTCGAGCGAAATGTGCGGAAAAAGCGTTTTTTTCCCCACATTTCGGACTTTGCGGGGCTGTCTGGTTAATCAAATCTGGGGCGATGTGCGCAAATCATACCTCTGCGGATTCCCACTGAGTCCAAAGGGTCCCTATAAGGGGCCGCTGGGCTTTTACCCGAGGGCATGATGCCTGCTTCCGGGGGTGCTGGGCCTGGCCTGATGCTCCGGGGGTAGGCATCATGACAGCACTCCCCCCCAAGGCCCCTCCCAAGGTCGTTCCTTCTGGAGGTTTCGGTTTGTTTGGGAAATTCCGATGGCACCTTTTTACCAGCCGAGGTGCATGTACGTGATCACTGGGTTCCCAAGACCTTTCCTGAGGCCCGTACCCTTTCCAATCAATTAGATAGAAAAGCTTTGATTTTAAGATTTTGTAATCCAAAATGTTCTTTACTTCGAATTCTGGCTCTCCATCTATCAGGATTGGGTCTGGTGGCTTTATTAATCTGGTTCCTGGTTGTACTGGTTTCAAAGGTGACACATGAAAAACGGGGTGAATCCGCATGTTGGCTGGTAGATCGAGCTTGACTGCTACTGGGTTAATTATAGCCTTGATTGAGTAAGGGCCTAAATACCTTGGATTAAAAGTTCGAGGTCCCTTGAGCGATAAGTGTTTGGTAGCCAACCATACTTGATCCCCAATTTGGTACGGAGGCGCCTCCTTTCGATGTAGATCCGCATTCTTTTTGTATTTCTCTTTCGCATGTTGCAAATGTGCAGTTGCATCCTTGAAGGCTTGAGTTATCGTAGAATGCAAATGATCCACTGCGGGCATTTCAAGGCTCGAAGGTGAGTCCAAGTCTGAAGTACGAGGGTGATGTCCATATAGGGTAAAAAAGGGGCTTTGACCCGTTCCAGAGTGTATCGAGTTATTATAAGCATATTCAGCCACCCACAGAATATCCTTCCAATTACCCTCCGATTGGTGCAACATACATCGTAGAAATTGTTCAAGGGTCTGGTTTGTTCTCTCCGTCTGACCATCGGTCTGTGGGTGGTGGCTGGTCGAGAGTCTTACGTCGATTTGTGCCAGCTGACAACACTTTTTCCAAAAATGAGAAATAAACTGGCTTCCCCGATCGGAGACTAGTATGGACGGGAATCCATGCAAACGGATGATATTCTCGAGGAATTCCTTGGCAAGAACAAAGGCTGAAGGTAATCCTTTCAACGGAATAAAGTGGGCCATTTTGGAAAATAAATCCACCACGACCAGAATAGTATTGTAACCATTACAAAAGGGCAGGTCTGTGATAAAATCTAGTGACAGGGTGTGCCAAGGTGCTGGTGGAATGTCTAAGGGCTGAAGAAGACCGGAGGGTCTTGTCTTTTGACCTTTGTTTTGGGCACAAACTACACAGGACATCACGAAAGATTTAATATCCTTTCGCCAGGAAGGCCACCAGAATTGTTGTCTAACCTTTTCCTCATTTTTGGCAATGCCAGGATGTCCTTCCATCAGGGTGTCATGATGACGGGAAATAACCAGTTCTTGCAATTCCTTTTCTGGCAAAAATAAGCGTCCTTGGAAGTAAGGTAAGCCATCCTTGACTGAAAAGTTAGACCCCTTTTTGATCCAATCCTGCAAGGCTGAAGAGTCCAGGACTTGTTTTACTCGTGCTTGAATGTCTTCAAGGGTTTGTAAAGTGGTTATTCCCAAAATTCTTTGTTCGGGAATTATCGGCACAGGTTCTGAGTTTGTGTCTATTTCTTCCATTCCAATTCGGGATAGAGCGTCCGCCTTACCATTCTTAGCACCGGGGCAGTAGGTGATTACAAAATCGAACTCAGCAAAGAACAAAGCCCATCGGAACTGTCGAGACGATTGGGCCTTGGCAGTTTTTAAATATTGTAAATTTCGGTGATCAGTGATCACGGTGATGGTATGCCGGGCACCGAGGAGATAACGCCGCCAAGCCTTAAAGGCGGACTTAATGGCTAATAGTTCCTTATCGGTAATCGCATAATTTATCTCCGGCGGTGAGAACTTTCTGGACCAAAATGCTACGGGGTGCAGTTGGTTGGTTTCAGGGTCTCTCTGAGACAGGACCGCTCCCATGGCTAAGCTGGACGCATCGGTTTCGACTATATATGGGAGATCAGGACGCGGGTGCTTCAAAATAGGTGCGGACGTGAACTTAGCTTTCAACTCCTGAAAGGCCTGTTCGGCTTCCTCAGTCCATTCAAAATGTTTATTTTTTCGCAAGAGTGCAGTGATGGGTTGCACCACACGTGAAAACTCCGGGATAAACCTGCGATAAAAGTTGGCAAAACCAAGCATGCATTGGACACCTTTCACTGAACTAGGTGATGACCATTTGAGGTTGGCATCCACTTTCTGTGAATTCATTCGGACCCCTTTAGGTGTCAGGATGAATCCGAGAAACTCAACCTCCGTGGTATGGAAAACACATTTTTCCAGCTTGGCAAACAGTTTGTGCTGGCGCAGTTTCTCTAGGACGGCCCTGACATGTTTTCTGTGATCAGATTCCGAAGAGGAGTACACAAGAATGTCATCGATATACACGATAACACAGACATCGATGAGTTCCCGAAGGACATCATTCATGAAGAATTGGAAGGCAGCAGGCGCGTTGCACAACCCGAAAGGCATCACCTGGTATTCGAATAGTCCATATTTTGTACGGAAGGCCGTTTTCCATTCGTCGCCTTCTTTTACTCGTACCAGATGATAAGCCCCCCGGAGATCTAACTTGGTGTATACGCAAGCGTCCTTCACCTGGTCAAGGAGTTCAGGGATCAGAGGCAGAGGGTAACGATTTTTAACAGTTATCTGGTTTAATGCGCGGTAATCGATACAAGTCCTAAGGTCGCCCTCTTTTTTAGGCACGAAGAACAAAGCTGAAGATGCCGGGGACTTTGACGGGCGAATGAAACCATTGGCGAGGTATTGATCTAAATATTGTCTCAAATGCAGATTCTCAGGTTCAGTAAGGGCATAAATCCTGCTACAATGGGGTTGTGCACCGGGCACCAGATCGATTTGGCAATCGTACGATCTGTGGGGAGGTAACGTGTTGGCCTGTTCCTTTTGGAAGACGTCCTGAAAGTCTTGGTACTCTGGAGGTAGTTGCACGGGGACAGAGGTTACTGATGCTAGATTAATCTTTGTATTTTCTGGGTAGCAGGTTTGTGCACAATCTGGGATGGTTATTCTCTTCGCTCGCCAATCAATTCGAGGATTAGGTGTCTCTAACCAAGGGACTCTGAGAATAAGCTGAAACTGTAGAGCCTTGATCACATCAAACACAACTGCCTCCTGATGGCCATCTGGACCTACAAGTGTCACCTCAGCTGTGGAATGTGTTACCGGTCCAGAGGCAATTTCGGTTCCATCTACTGTGGTGATGACATCTTTGTTGGTTTTAGGACGCAGAGGGAGGTTTATCCTAGAGACCAATTCTCGATCCACATAGTTTCCTATAGCCCCGCTATCGATGTATGCCTTTATAGCATGCAACCGTTTAGGCTGTTCCGGATCTACGAGGACCATTGGCACAATGAAATGCGAGGTCTGAGAGTTAGTTTTCAAGCTCGGCAAGCGGACCCCTACGCTTGCCGGGCGTGGTCGTTTCCCGATACAGAGTTTCCATGGATTTTATCAGCGGCTCCTACCACCTTCTTGGGCGGCTTAACCGGGCAATCTCGTAGAAAGTGTCCTGAGGACCCACAATAAAGGCATAATTGCATCTGTCGTCTTCTTTCCCGTTCTTTTTGAGTTAGGGGTCCTTTAACTCCTCCGATTTGCATAGGCCCCGAGGCATCAGCCCCCTTGGGGTTAGCGTGGGTTTTGGCCCACACCCGGGTTTCAAACTTGGACCGATCTGCTTTTCTGTTTTGCAGCCTGTGATCCAACTGGACCACTAAGTCTATATATTCAGTGCATTCTTGGGGCGGATTTACAACTTGTGCCAGGACATCTTTAAATTCTCCGCGTAGACCTCAATAGAATAACGTGATTCTTTTATCCTCTGGCCAACCAGTTTCCACAATTAGTCTATTGAAGGTTGCAATGTAGGATAGAAGGTCTTGATTGCCCTGTCGCAGAGATAGAAGTTCGTCATCCAGAGCCTGTCCCTGGGAATGTCGAGCAAATAACCTTTCCATGCTTGTTTGAAATCCTTGAAAATCACGAAGAATCGGGTCATCTTGAGTTACCAGTGGGACTGACCAATCGGCAGCACAGCCGCTGAGATATGACAACACAAAGGCTACCTTGGTCTGATCATTAGGGAAGGCCCCGGGTCTGCATAGGAAGTGCAAACGACACTGATTCATGAATACAGCAAATCGTTTGGGGTCCCCAGCAAAGCGTTCGGGTGGGGCCAGTGGCATGTTTGCAGGTAGATTAATCAGCACAGGGTTACTGGAAACCACAGGAGTGGGGTTCCCCCCGGAACCGGGTAAAGGAGTTTGTCCAGCTTGACCTTGCAAAAGCTGTCTAGCCAGGTCATCAGTCCTTTCCCTTGTTACAATCACTTCTCTTCTGAGGGCATTAGTCTCTTGACGAGTGGCGTGTACCTCGGCCCGTAATTCCCCCAGTAGTTGGGCCAGTTGGTCAGTCTCAGAAGTTTCCATAGCGCCTGGGTGGGAATTTGTAGGGAGGCTTCGTGTTCTGTAACGCCCACCTGGTTCCCACGGGGGCGCTGATCTAGTCTGGATTACTGCGGCCTCTTCTAGCATGATGCGCAGGACCCGGAACACCGATTGGACAGGACCTCCAAATCGTGCTTCCTTGGCCCGTAGGAATATCCTTCTGCAGATGAGAAAGGGGATTAACAGTCTGCAGAATGGTGTGCTAGCACCCCCCTTCCCCCCTCCGTTCCTCTCTATTCCTCCAAACCCGGTTTAAGCTCACCTTATGGTTTGGAAGGTTGAACTCTCCATCCTGCTTCTGGTGCAGGGGCGCGGGTTCGTCCAGTTACTTCACTGGTTTTCAGAATGGCGCTGGCAAAATCCACTTGACTTTCCTGAGCGATGCGCCGTAAGTATGAAAGTTCAAAGTTCAAGTGAGGCCCCCTTTATGCTGTCTTTCTCACCTGTGATCTGTCCTTTATTTCAGGTGCAGAATGAAGGCGATGCTTCGAGGGGTTAACCTGCCGAGGTGAGTAGTAATGAGGGCGATCCCTCTAGATGTCCTTATAATTCCTCTGAAATATCTCTAGTCCTTTCCCCATAGGGGCCGGGGTACGGTACCTGCCAACGGGGCGGCGCCGACCCGAAATGTGGAAGAAAAGCCGGTAAGTATTATGGCTGTTAATCAGGCTTTCCTTCTGTGTGTCCTTCTGCTCACCTTTTGTTTCTTCCTCTCTCCCGTAGGTGCAGAGATGTGGCGTCCGATGCTGACAGCCGCTATGGAGCCGGGAGATGTCTCGAGGACAGGACAGGTGAGTGAAGCGTGGCGCTGCAGCGAGCAACGCAATGCTTTTAAATTGAAGTCTTCCTTCAGGGATGCTGACGAGAAGATTCCGGATGCAGGTAAGAAGCTTGAAATAATCCTTGGTTTTCACCTTTCTCTTCTCTTCCTTCCTTGCAGGTCTTCCAGGTTCAAGACGGGCGTGGCTGTAGTCCAGGAGCAGGAGCAGACACGGTGAGCGTTAAGCTGCAGGAAGCAGAACAACGCGAAGCATGAGCTGCTGTCTGGGCGTGGCTTAAATAGCCTCCAAAGAAGTCCCAGGTATGTATCCTTCCCCAACTAGGTATGTATCCTTCCCTGGCAACGCCCGAGTGAAAAAATAGTCCCTATGAAAAAATAGTCCCTTTCAGGTCTCAGGGAGGACTGAAGCGTGCAGCATGGTCTGCATCAGGTAAGTGCACAAAACACCTCCCTTTAGAAGCCTGGCGCCTATGGCGCCAGGACTGATGTCCAACATGAGCCTGGTGCCAAAGGCGCCAGGACTGAGTCCAAAGGGTCCCTATAAGGGGCCGCTGGGCTTTTACCCGAGGGCATGATGCCTGCTTCCGGGGGTGCTGGGCCTGGCCTGATGCTCCGGGGGTAGGCATCATGACAGTCCCCTCCAGAGCTGAATGGCTAGCAAAGCTTTGCGCTATCTTCACTTACGAGAAACTAACAGCTCTGGTTCACGATACAATGAGCACCTTCTTGCTGGACTGGATGGTGGTACTCTTGCATGAGGACTGTGGTTCAATGAGACTTTGAGGCTCCTGGCCCGGACCTGGCCCCATGGATGGTCTCCTTGTGTATTGCCCTTCATTGCTAATGGGGGGGTTGTCGCCAAATAACCCATCTCGTCAATCCATTGATTCTGTAAGGCCCTGTGATGGTCTTCTTTGGATCCTCTATGGCCAGACTGGGTCCAGTTTATTATGAGTGGGTGGGGGGGGGGTTTAAGAGGGTGGGGGGGAAGGGACTGTTTCATTATTATTTGTTAACTGTCCCTTTTCTTGTTTTAGTAAAATGCCTGCTGGTTAAGGAAGGATTCAATATTATGCCAATTGTACAGTTAATTGAAATCCAAGTACAAGCATCGCCAGAAGAAAAAGAGGTATGGAAAAAATTGGGATATTCTCTGTCCCCTAATGAGGCACTCTGGAGACAGGACATCACTGAAAAGCCAGTTATGCCTCTTACATTATTGAAGGTAGCGTTGGAGCAGCTTCACTACCCAGAGCATGTGACTCGATAGAGTCTAGCTGCTACAATTGCAGAAGAATGGTTTGTGCCGAAGTTATGTGAACATGTGGCACAGTTCATAATAAACTGTGTTGTGTGCCAGAAAATCACTGCAGGACACACCCTGCAAACAGTGAGAGGAGTAATTCCCAGACCAAATGGACCATTCCAGCACCTGCACATAGATTATGTAGAAATGTTGCAGACTTGCAATGGACATAGGTATATGTTAGTCGTAGTATGTCCCTTTTTTAGATGGATTGAGGAGGTCCATGCACACACCTTGATGCCGCGTGTGCCGCCAAGTTCATTGTGCACAAGTTATTTACAAGATGGGGTGTGTGCGAAGATTTGCGATCTGACTATGGACCGTACTTCGTAAATGAGCTATTCTAAAATATAGTTCTGCTATTAGGCATTAGGCACAAGTTTGCTTCTGTTTATCATCCGCAAGCAAATGGGACTTTTGAGAAAAGAGGATAGCTAAATTAAAAGCCACTTTAAAGAAGGGGTGGCTTCATTGCCTACCTCCTCCCCTTCCACAGACCTCTTCTTGCTTTTGTTGGTGTCCATCTTCAGGATTTCATTGAGCTTCACATCTTTTTGTGGCACGACCAATGATGGCATATTGATGTGTACCAACGAGCAAACTCCTCCCCAGGGTGGCAGCTTTTCGTATGCTATGGATCCGGAAAGCCCGGTAGTGATCCATTAGTACTGCAGTGCCTATCTTCATCGCTGCATGCTTTTCTACGCTTCTGCATCCTGTATTCTCCCCACTTCTACCTCACTGTCATTTTGTTAATAGGGTGCTGGTGCTTTCAGGATTATTATAGGCTTTGGCCCAGCTTCATTTTCCACCGAAGTGAGCAATTTTGCGCTTGTATCCTACTCCTTGAGGCACTTGTGATTTTCTTTGTGTACCTTGTTCACTGGTGATTGTGCTAGGGTGAGCGCCTTGCTTCCCACCACTCCATCCTTCCATGCGTCATTCGTGTTAACTTGACCATACACTAGTATCTGCTGACTTTCCCAGCACCCAGGCTCTCCTCCGATCTCTTTCACTCTTGTCCATGGGCATGGCAATTCTTTCAATGTTATAGTCTTTGTCTTTGTCTCCCCTTTCTCTGGCCCATCAGTAAGATACTGTATTGCTTCATCTAACTGCCAATAATTGTTCATCATGTCTAATATCACTATGTAATTGTCTTCATATCGGAAGGTTGCTCGAGACATCCACCTTAATGTTGCTGTCTTCCCTTGAAATCTCTCCTTCGAGTTGTTCCCATTGACAGGTACATCAGGCATTGAGCTCTTGCTGCTGGTATTTCAGTTGCTATGAATGTTCTGGAGGCACTCATGGCATAGGGGATTAATGAGCAAATTAGGGCAGAACCATGTTTCTCCAATAATGCTAGAGGCATCACCATTTTCCATGGGTTATTCTGCCGCCAGAGAGTGTCTGTTGGAGATATTGTACATCCCTTCTAGACCACAATACTTTCTCCTCTGTGGGTGCAGCTCCCAGCAACTCCACAACCTGTATTTCTGGCAGTGCATCGTACCATGCTTTCAGTACCATGTTCCTCGCATAATCTTGAGCATTGATGTTGTTTCCATTTCTAGTAGTTCTGTAAAATATGCTGCGCATTTTGCTTTTGAGTCTGCTGCTTCGTTTCCTCTTGAGATAGGATCTTCCACTAGCACGTGTGCCTGGCACTTGAATATTGCTATCTGTGCAGGGTACTGAATAACGTCAATGAATTTGTCGAATAGAAGTGCGTTCTGTACTGGTGTCCCATCTGCCCTCCTGAAGCTTTTTCTCGTGACAATCTTGAATGTACTGTTGACGTCATGTACGCGGAGTCAGAGTAAAATGTAACCTCCTTCCCCTTGCTATGCTCCAAAGTTAGTATAAAGGCCATTAACTCTGCTGCTTGTGCTGAATAACATGATGGCAGGTGAGCACTCACCACTACCACACTTGCTCCATCTTCCCTTAACCTCACCACTGCAGTTCCTGTATGATATGATATGATGGGTTATTTATAACGTGCTTCATACCCATAGGTGTCTAAGCACGGACCCGGGGATCGAACATGTGTTGCTATGCATCATCTTGCTTCCAAGGCGAGCACGTTGCCCCTGAGCTATCCTCCCGCTTATGCCTGACCCCATCTGTCTAGTCAATTGTCGAAGACCTGTCAATGTACAGCACATCTCCCCCCCCTGAAGTGCGTCCTCATGTAATTTGCGAGTGTCACTGAATTCCTGTATGTTTTCTGTGCAGTCATGTGCATAGTCACTTTCTTGTAAAATGTCTTCTAGGAAAATCGCTGGGTTAACAAGTTAGCACCTCACTATCTTTAGTGATGAATTTGATAGTAGCACCTCATACCCTGATGCTCTCTGTGTTGTCAGTATGCTTTTTGGCTTCTGCAGTATCGCACAAAGGGTGTGTTCAATGTAAAATGTGGTGGTGGCACCCCATGGTAATCCCTGCTGAATTCTCTACAACAAATGCGGCAGCAGCCAAAGCCTGTTCGCACTGGTAGTGTCCTATCATTACTGGGTCAAGTTTCCCACTGTAGTATGCTATTGACTTGTGTCCCAAGCTTGTCCTTTGTATCAGTGCTGCCTTTATCACTACTCCATCAGTGTGTGAGAATAGAAATAATTCCTTGTTGAAGTCTAGGATCCCTAACACTGGAGCTGTGCAAATTACTTCTTTCAGCCCCTGAAATACCTCACTCATTTCTGTCGTCCAACTTATTACCATGTGTTCTTTCTGTGCTTTCTTCGTGGTGTTCAGTAAAGGTCTTGTGCATGTGCTGTAGTCAAATGCCCATGCTCTACAGTAATTGCACAACCTCAAGAACTGCTGCATTTTGCTCACTGTCATGGGTTTGGCTGCCCCGCGTATTGTCTCAGCCCTCTGTGGTGTGATCTGTCAGACATTTTGGGATATTGTCCAATGTACAGCACATCTTTCTGACAATACTGTAGTTTGGCCTTGTCCGCCTTGTATAATTTGTCAGCTAACACTGTCAGCATGTACACTGAGTCTTTTCTACACTGTTCATCTGTCTTGCTGCAACCAAAATGTCATCTAAATACTGCAGGACCGTGCTCTTCATCTGTACATTGCATAAGTCCATCTGGATGAACCTGTTAAAAATAAATGAGACTCACAGTACCCCTGTGGAAGACGTGTATGTTTCAACTTCCGGTTTCTATGCATAAAGGAAGTCAAGTATTGTGAATCTGCATGTAATAGTACTGAGAAAAATGCATTCTTCAAGTCTATGGGCCTCATTACAAGTCAGGCGGAATGGGTTAACGCGATCCACTAATGGGTGCTGACCCGTTATTCCCATTCCACCTGATTACGAGGTCCCCTCGCGGGACCCGGTAAGGACGCCGGGTGCCGCGGGACCCGGTAAAACCAGGCGTCCTTACCGGGTCCCGCAAGGGGACCAGGGAGCTAACAACGGGCCGGTCGTAATCGGCCCATTGTTAGCTCCCTCTCCCATTCCCATTGAGCCCTATGGGGGCTCGAATGGGACTGGGGAAGGTCCGGGCCCGGGTTCCCTGAGGGAGGAATTACCGGGCCCTCCGAAATCGGAACGGCCCGGTAATTCCCCATTCAGGGAACCCAGACCCGGTTTTGCAGGCAGCCAGGCCGCCAATAGTGGCATGGCTACCGCCAAACCCGTAATAAGGCCCTATGAACGTGACGCAGGCAGCTTCTGCCAAAATGTCACACAAATTTGTCGCTGGATTTGAACCCAGAGTATACTCTGCGTCTACAATGTGGTTTAGTGGGAGCAAATCCTGTATAAAATGCCACAACCCCCTTTTTGATTTTTTGACTAGGTACACTGCAGTGTGGCCTGGGGACTCCGATGGCAGGAGGATGCCTAACTCCACTAGTGTTGCAATCATCCCATAAATGCCCTCATCTGCTTCTTTTGAGAGTGGATCCTGTTTTACTCTGGGTAAAATTGCTCCTGGTTTCAGCTTTATCCTCACTCCCCCTATGCTTTTCAGAAGCCCTTCATCAAGCCCCCCCGCTTGAAACACTTGTGTATAAGCGCGTTACAAATGCCATATCATAACACACCATATCATAGGGACTTGTGGTCCATAGGATGCTGGGTACGTTGGCCAGATTTTCCTCGCAGAAGGACGGTGGTGCTTCCAGCGCCATTGGCATCCTCTGTGGTACTTCTCTGTAATGTATTTTTAGCCAATACAGCACACTCATTTCAAACACCACCTCGCTCTCTGACCTCTCATCCCTGAATAGTTATTTGTCTGTCACTATGGTTAGCCTGCACTCGTCTGTCACCGCGATCACTGCTCACCATGGTCATCCTGTGTCGTCCATCCCATGTACTGCTATCAAATTGTCTCGAACAACCACTGCCTCAATTTCTATTGGCACTATTGTACCCTCTTCCTCGTCCAATGGTATCTCAGGTCTGAATAAATACTCATTTGGAACATGTCACATTTTGCCAGCAATCCCTTGGAGCCATTCAATTGCAATGTAAGTCCCGTACTGAAACATCCCCTCGTCTTCTGGCACCCCCCCCTCTGTACCTTCTGTCCACAATAGGCTTGAATTATCTCTCTTACATTGAGCATGTGTATCCCTGGTGTGGAGCACACTTTCCATTTGTCTGTGAATGAAATTGTCATGTTCAATCTATTCATAATGTCTCATCCCATGTATATTTACAGGTGCCTGTCGAGAGGAAAGTAAAGGCAGAGATGAATGGTGTTCTCCTCTAGGAAGTGAGATATTGGGCCTCATTACGACCTGTGCGGAATGCGTTTAACGGCACCGGTAATGGTGCCGGTGCCATTAAACATATTCCGCACTATTACGAGGTTCCCTCGCGGGATCCGATGTGGACGTATGGTTTTACCAGACGTCCAGAGCGGGTCCCGCGAGGGGACCAGGGAGCTAACAACAGGCCGGTCATAATCGGCCCGTTGTTAGCTCCCGCACCCATTCCCATTGAGCCCTATGGGGGCTCAAATGGGAATGGGGAAGGTCCGGGCCCGGGTTCCCTGAAGGAGGAATTACCGGGCCCTCCATACTCGGAATGGCCCGGTAATTCCCCATTCAGAGAACCCAGACCCGATTTTGGAGGCAGCCATGCCCTTACTATGGGCATGGCTGCCTCCAAAGTCGTAATGACGCCCCTTGTCTTTGAAAGGAACCACTTCCCGAGACTCAGAGAATCGGTGAGTATTCATGGCATTGCCTGACAATCTAAATGCTCCTTTTCGAATGCAGGATGTATTCACCCCTGTATCAACAAGAAAGGAAAAAGGCTTGTCACCTATCGCCACGCCTATATGAGGTTCCTCCGCAGGGTTCAGTGTGATAAGTGTGATCAGTTCCATCTGTGGGCTGTTCTATTGAGGGTACAAGGACATCCCATTGCCTGAAAAGGTGTTGTTCCCCTCCATGGTGACCCCTCCTAGCTTGCTAATGTGGACCGTTGCCATGGAGTCCATGTGGGACACTGTGCCGTTGTGTTGCTGGATGCTTTCTTGTATCTGTGTGTGTTTCTCTGAATCTCAGGTGCTTGCAAATACGGTGGTATTGGTGCTTGCATCACTGGTATGGGGCTTGCATCTGCGGTGTCTGTGTCATGGGCTGAGGTGCCTGCTGGTGCGCACCATGTATCTGTCCTTGCTGTAGCTCTGGTTGGTCCTGGGTATAGTAGTCACCCTGGCCACCTGAGATGTCTGCTGGTAATGTGCTCCTCAATTCTGTTGCATTCCGCTGCTTCTGCAAGCTCTTGAAATGTGTGCTATCTGTCTGCACATCCAACACTGTGGTGGCTCTTTCCCTTGTCCTTGGAACCCCCCTGTGAAATCCCCTGGACCCTGCTGTAACTGCTGGCCATATCCCTTAAACCCTCCTGGAAACCCCACTTGGTTGTGATGTATCTGTGAATCGAACCTGCGTCCTCTTGATGGCCCCCCTCTTCCTCAAAATGCTTGTTGCATGTTCCCCCACCCCATGAACCCTCCTCCCATGGGCGGTGGTGTAAACTGCTGCTGCTGTGTCCCTTGTGTGCTCGTAATGGTTAGTTCCACCCCTTCCATTGTCTACTTTAATAGTTTGTTCTGTACTAGTTTCGCTTCCTCTAACTTCCTTTCATCTGCCTTCTTTTTGAGCTTCTCCTGTTATAGCCTACAATGATGAACGATTGTAAGCTGTATCTCTGGCCAAGATTTTGCTTCCAGTACTATCAATTTCATTAGCTGTTTCTGTACTGGTTCTGGTAACCCCAGGCTTAATGTGGTAAATTACAGCCCCTGTTTTGTCCCATGGGTCTCGCGTTGTAAGGTGCCCAAGTTCTTGGATCTCCCGAATTTAGTGTATGTAGTTTTCGTCTGGTTCCATTTTGGAGGCCACAATGGCTCCAATGTCTGATGTGTCCAGGTATTGTGTCCTTCATGCTTGCCATACGTCAGTCCTGCAATTTGCGAACAGCAAACCAGCGTGTGTCGTGTTCTGGGTGGTCACTCCGGGGAACCATACATCATCATCATCACCATCCCTGAGGATCGCTACTAACAGTCCTTTCACGTCCCCCACTGCTAATCTCTGGCCCGCTGTCATCCTTTCCATCTTGTATATCCACTTCCCAGCACCCGCTGATAATGATGGTAACCTACACCTCACATTTTCCTTGTCAATATGCTTCCATGGTATATATTGAGGTCGCCCACCCTCACTTTTCTAGCAGGGGCATCTGTGTGAACCCTACCTCCCCACTCGTGCTTCTAGTCAATCAGACTTGTCTGTCTGCATTCCTAATGTCAGTGTACATGTCTTTCAGTTCTTTCCCTGGAACATACTATAGCTGTCTCCCCCTGCCTTCATCCTGGGAGGTCTCTGAGTCTCGTTACGTATGGTAAAAGGTCATCGATGTTACATAGCTCGTCTACTGACCATGATATGCGCTCGTCCTTGCCGTCTCCTGTGCCCACTGTACCAGTCCCTCTCTCCCATGTCACCCGCTTGTCCGTGCTTGTTCCTGTTGATCAGGGCCTATGTTGTTCCCCCCTCTAGTCCCCACTTTTTAGCCCTTCGTTGTCGGACCCAGAGCCCATGTTGCTGCAAAAATCATCTACAAAGCTCAGTCTTCTTGTGGTCGTTTCCGTGCTAGGTTTCATGTTAATGTCAATGTCACGTAGGTCGTACCTGCTCCCCCCCAGTCCCCTAGACCTGCCTTGTTTGGTTGTGTGTCACTCATGTCTCGAGAGGTCGTGCTGGCTGGCTCCCCTTCCAGCTTTAAAAGAATATGTCCCTGTATCTATTTGTTAATGGCTATGTTTCCTAGCCCCTCCTTCGTGTCCTGCTGCGCTTCGCCACTTGCTGTTAGGCCAGTGGTTAGCTGCCCTGTGCCTCTCTGTCTCTCTTCCCTAGTGTATGGTTGTGGTATATAGGTCAGATATGAATAGCCCTCTGCTGCTCTTAATTCTCATAATGGGTACGTCCCTTGCTCATTGTCTGTGTAATTGGAGACCACACTTGGAGGGACATGTGGAGGAGCAGAAGGCGGGGTTGAGGGCCCCTTTACCTCCTAATGGCTCAGCATCCACCCATGCCTCGCTGTGTCCACCCCCACTCCTGAAACATCCATCAGAGTTCGAATACAGCCATGAGGCTGGCTAGCTTTTTCCCCTTGTAGGTACCCTCTATGTGCGTCAGTAGTTATTGCTGCACATCTTTAGAGAAGCTTCTGCAAGGTGGACATGGCTTAGTTAACTTTCCCTCGGTGCCCCTGGGCCATTCTATGCTGTATTTACAGAATTTGTCCTTATAAACTGGGAGTGTCTTGCACAGGTGCTGTAGGGGTGTCACCCATGAACTTCCCTTGATACATCTTTCTTGCTTTTACCTGACCTCAAGTCGAGGGTTTCGATAATCCGCCGTTAAGAGAGAAACACAATGTAATCACAATGTTATCAATTTACTACGAGCCTCTCTGGCTTAACAACCAGTCAAGCGTTCTCCACCGCACTGCCCCCTTCACACTTGCTGCTTCCTCAGACACACCCACAATCTTGTGCCTGCGCCTTCCGCTCACTGCCACTTGTTCACCTAGTCTTCTAATCCCAAGTTTCCAATGCTAACTCCTCACGGTCTCATGCTCTCGTGTCCTATGAACAAACCGACGGGTGACGTCACCAATTCACGAACCGCATAGGACTGAGGAGTCAAATACAGTGCACACAATGTTATAGCCCGTTACCCCAAAACACACAAACCTCAACACAACCCCCACAGTTGTGTTCCTGCCTCCAGGCAGAGTATACCACTATTCTCTCGTGTTCGATCTGTACCTGCTGCGACACTTAGAAAATAATACACCTCTTCTCGAGACTGACCCAGTCGAATCACCTTCCGCAATCTAGGCCAGCTTCCCTTGCTAATCCTTACAGGGATACCATCATCTATGACCCGAGCTAAAACACCCAACCCACAAGAAAAACACTATTTACATACTTCTGTCATCCGTGAATTTGAGTCAATAATCTAGGTTGTTCACCAGAACCATTTACCTCTAAACTCGAATGTGCCCTAACCACAAATAAGGATGTCTACCTCCTGTCCCTACTACTTTTAACACTGCTAAACAATACTTTGTCAATACTGCAAATACTAAACAATACTCTACAATACTCGATATCCTCCCTCACACCCACAGTTGCTGTGTGACCGGGTCAATACTTACACTCCCTGGTCAGCTGGTGCTGCTCGGCTGCTGTGTCCCCCAAAGCTGCCACTTCCTTGTCCTGGTCTGCCTGGACTCCTCGCTGACCTCGGGCAGGATATTTTTGCAGCCTGCTTCCTGACAGCGTTTCCACAGGAATGTGTTCCCTGTCTTTCTCCAAAATACGCGAGGGTTCTACAGCCTCTCAGGTTTTGCGGTGGAGGAGACAGCTTTGTGCCGGTCTGGTGCAGCCAGCTATTAGCTCTGCTACCAACATGTAGGGTGCGAATCCCAGGTATGCCCGAGCAAGACTGGGGGTCTGCAGACTTGGAGGGCCCAATACCTTCCCCAGGACAAAGGGAGGACTCAGTCAACTGCAAGTACCAACTGTGGTTTATTGCAAATAAAACCAACAGAGATCAGTACAAGAACACAGGAAGAGTTGGGTACAGCTCGAGGCTCCACAGCGTGCCGGCCGGTTTTCTATCACTCTTGAGTCATCACTCGGGCCCTTCCCATAAAATCCTATTGCAATGAAGGACTGGTTATTGAGAGTCTCTACTACCTATAGTGGACCCTACAGGTGTTATCCTACTGGCCCTCGCATTTCCGGTGGCTGGCCTGTCCCATCCCCAAGAAACTATCTATTAAATTGTTGCTGATTAGTGGGCTTACCATTGATTCATGCCCCTTGCCCTTCACCCCTGGAATACTAAACTGTGATTGGTTAGAGCTGATGCCCCCAGGCCTGGGACACGATCGAGTTCTCAGCTCGCTGTGCACCTCCTCAAGGTTATGCGAATGATTATGTGTCTGTATTGTAACCTGCGTGTAGCACCTTTGCCTATAAGAATATTTTCCTTACGTTGCAACACTTGTGGCAGTCTGCATCTGGTTTGCTGGGATCGGCTCCCCTTTCTCACGGTAGATGACTGTCCATTGTCTTGTCTGGCTGCATCACGTTTTTAGAGACCACGAAATTGAGCTATGCAGCTGACAATTATGAGGATTTATTCTGCTTTTCTAAAGCTGGTCCCCTTGTCATCTGGAGATTGGAATGTCTATGTATCTCTGACCTTGGAGGTGAGCCTGTCTTTGAACGTCTTTCTCTCTGTGAGTCAGCTCGGCTCATCTCATGTGCAGTGGCTTGAGGCCTGCTGTAATTTTCCTAAACCTTATAATGCGATTTCTTCATTGTCCAGGTTATGCTAGGTTCCCTATAGGTTAGATGTACGTGGTTTGATCAGGTTCCATATATACTCCTGTATATCCTTGTGAACATTAGCTTTAAGCATCAGCAAGCTTGCTCAGGATCTCTTGTGCCTTGCGGTTCTGCGTTACTGCATTTGGCTAATGGCAAAAAATAATAAAAGCATTGACAGTATGTATATGTATCCGTTCTCGAGCTATAGCACTGTGGGCTCATGTTCTTCATGTATACAAATGTATATTTATGTGGTGCAGTTCAGGACTGTGAATGTGCTTCATTTCCAACGCTGCTACATCATGGTGTCACGAATGACGTCAGTACCATGGTTTCTTGGTGCTCAGTCGAGGCTGTCCGTATAGGCGTCTCTATCCACGATCACAGGCTCTTCTCCCACACATGGAAAGATTTGCATTGTATTCGGTCTGTATGGCTGGCTGAGAGGATACATTTCAGTGTATTTGTCAATCATTGGTGCACTCGGGATCTGCCCAAAATACGATGGTTGGCTGCAAGCATTTCTGGCCTTTCATCTTGTCATAAGCTTTGGAGGGGGGGTGGTCTCGTGGCCACCAGGACTCCCTCTTCAAACTGCTCAGACATGACTGAAAAATCAGGAGAGCCAGGATGCTTGGAGAGAGCACAGCTGTTGGTGTATGGGCATGTAGCAACCGAAATGAATGGGAAGATGGACTAATATCATGCCCTCGACAGCTATCGAAGAAACACACAGTTCACAGAGTGCAAAAGGTGAACAATGAATGCCGTAAATCATGGGTCAAGAATGCAAAACTACTAACCTGGGTTGATAACGAAACAGGACCAGTGCATATATTACAAATGAAGAATGCAACAACCTGTTTCACAAATGATGGCAAGATCTATGTTGAGAGGAACAAAGGTTGCAGAGAAATAATTGATGTACCAGGACTTAATGGAGGAACTGAAGTACTGATGGATCGATATTGAGCCTGCAGATCCAGAGCCTACATGCAGTTGCCTAAAGATTGTGGAGGAGTGTGCGCCATTGTAAATGTCCACGTCCCAGCGCTAGTAATTCCCCAAAATGACCTGCAGATCGAGGAGTTTACAAACATTAATGCATATAACAGAAGGAAGAGATCATTTCATCTGCGCCGACTAAAAAGGGAGAATTATTTCTCATTGAAATCAATAAAGGCTTATGACGAAGTTCCTCATGAGCACTAGCTATTCAGCAAGAGCTCCATGATAATGACATCTATATTCATACCAGAACTTCAAGCTGCAGTAAATGCCAAGTGGTTGCAGATCACTAGGTGGGAATTGCTGAAGATGATTAATGCAACGGTAAAAGGATTCAATGCAAATAAAGAATTGAGAGCCATCAGGCTGATGACCCTCCAGAACAGCTATGTTCTGGATCTGATAACAGAAATGGAAGGAGGCTTCTGTGCCAAAGTCGGGCCTTCTTGCTGTACAGTTTGACCATCAAATGATGGAGAACATTGAACCCTGACAGAAGCAATAATGATGTTAACGACCCTGCATACAGAAATGGAAGACTGATGAGCTGGAGGGAGATGATTGTTTCTCATCACCGTTTTCATGGATTCCATCTTGGTTGGTGAATGCTTTCAAACTACTTGCAGCCATACTAGTGTTGGTGTTGCTAGGATTCTTTTCTTTAAGGATCATCTTGGGACAATGGCAAAAAACAGCCAAGAAAGCTATTAGAATGAAGATAATGGTTGACGTTAACAATGGCACTGGAGAGAAGGTGCAGACTGAAGAAAGTACTTGAGAAAACATTAAGAAGAGTTATCTTCCACCTCTAGGTTCTACTATCCCCAAGATTGGAAAAGATATGTGGGACGATGGGAATTCTGTTCACCAGCATGTGATTGTGGCTACATGATTTGGAGTGTGGATGAACACATAAAAAATGCAGGTTGCTGAGGGGGTTGATGACAATATGGGTCCTATAGAAAAGAAAATATTAGGAGATGGTGGAAGAAGATGAAGCAGGATTTGCGGAAGAAGAGGAAAAGAAGGGCATGGTTGAACATCTGACCAGAGGGGGGCATGTAGAGGCCTTTTCTCTAGTCCTGCCCCTTCACCACCATCCTATTGGAGTAGCAGACGAAGGGTTATGATTGGGAATTCATGCACAAGTTTATGTGACATGTCCATACCACGTCGATTGAACGAAAGACGATATGCACTCGGACAGCCATTCAGAAGGTACCCTCACATTGAGACAATGGAGCGAAGTTACTAAGAAGGATGTCAATTGCCAAAGTGCAAGGAACCACCTATGGGATTCATGGTTGAACTCTGAACAAATGTCTGAAGACAGCAATATGATGTTATAAAGAAGATTTATAAGCCTAAACCGAAATTATATGAAAATACTTAAGACTGACGATGTAACAGAAGCACTAAGAGAAACATGTACCAAAAGAGGAAGTTATCGTGAAAATAAGAAGATGGAGTAACTTGCTGACCAATAACTGTAAATACGCTGTAACGCAAGGCAGACAAAGCACATAGAAGCTTGCTAAAAATAGCTATATATATAATGTTTGGGACAGCCATTGGAAGAAAATGAGCGACGACTCGTGTTAAAAAATCAACCCAGTTACCTCAAAAACAAGCCTAGGATTACACAGTAAAGAATTATTCAAGAAAGTGTTTTCCAGTGCAGAATAAGGGAGTACGTTGGCCTGAATTCAAGGAGGCTATTTCGAGAGATGGCTGCAAGGCACAAGGGGAGTCGAATGAACAGACCATGTGTGCAAGATATATTTCTGCTAACATTAGGAGGGCAAGGACATTTGCTGTTGCCACGCATTGGATAACCACGAAGGCAAAAGTCTCTGTGAGGTGGAGTGAGTAAATCTCTTAAAGTCCAAAGGGGGTAATGACACCCTGTTTAATAAAATCAGATAGCAGTAATTAAGAGGCTGAAATTGACAAAATCGTGGTCTCCTGACACGTGATGAAGAACTCCAAACAAAGGCTACTCATTAGAGCTTCGAGTTAAGATAATGGTGTGCTCACACTCCCTGGTATGTCCCAGAAGGTCAACTACAAACGATAGACCTTGGCTAAGGATCAGGTCGATGACATATGATGGACTATTTGGAAAAACAGAGAATAAATTGACACAGCTTGAACACCTAGGTTTCTTTCTGGTCACATGCTGCTAAGACAAGTCGAAAGTTCACGGTTGGGCACTCAGAGTTTCATTGGGGCAGAACTGAGTCTGAGAGGCACATGGGTGCAGAACCTGGGAACTGAGAGTTATATTGGGACCAAACTGGTCCCTAATATCCACATAGAGGCTGAACCAAGCCCTGAAGGGCACACAACTTGGCAATGAGACATATGTGAGGCCAGAACTTACTTGGCACTAGGGGCCTCACTGGGCAGACCTGGCCACACTAGCCCCATGGAGCAGATCTTGGCACAGAGAGCCACATGCAGCTCTCCAAATGTTTTGGACTACGACTTCCATGATCCCTCACCATTGACTATGCTGACTAGGGCTGAAGGAAGTTGTAGTCCAAAATATCTGGAGATGATGGTGATCATTTCAGGTTCAGACTCGTAGCGGGACATATGGCGGTACCTCGCGAATGAAGATCTGAATTTGAGTTTTCTCCGTTATTTTCTGGCGATGAATTTCCTGGTATTTACTTTCCATTCCCAGATCTTTAATCACGCCAACAGTGTCTGTGGAGAGGAATGTCGAGTGAACGGCCTTCTTTAGAAATCCAGATGGCTATTGGGCCAGTGATCGAGCTGAGTGCCATTGGTGTCTTCATGGATGGAGAAGCGCTGGTTATTTGCATGTAGCTTTTGTCAATTGTGCTTAGACCCAAGACAGTTCCCAGGCTCTGCTCTGGCTCTGCTCATGCTCGGCTCTGGCTTGGCTCAGGCCCGGCTCTGGCTTGGCTCAGGCCCGGCTCTGGCTTGGCCCAGGCCCGGCTCTGGCTCGGCTCTGGCTCGGCTCGCTGTTTCAAGTCTCTGGCATCTTATAGGGCGTTCTAACCATTTCACAGACTTTTTTGATGATGCTGGTGGGCGGGTAAATGCCCACACGCCCTTATTTCTGACATGTTTGCACGAGACTAGACCATACTGCAATGCTGATCAGCTAGTGCCCGGCTCCCAGCTTCTGATTTTCGGAGCAATTGCACGGTGCTGCCCGTCACATGTCAGCTGCACTGGCAGAGCTGGGTGACGGGCTAATTATTGCAATACCACTAGATCCTACTGGTGGAGAGTGTATGGTGCACTGAGAGAGGTTGCCTAAGGTCTAGCCATTGGAATAACAGTGTGTCCTGCGATTCAGGTTTGGAGGACCGGAGTAGAGCTGTGTGATGGCACCAGTACTGCAAGAGCAGTATCTTCAGCAGGTCAGGATGGAGATACATTGGCAGAGTTGCGTGAGAGCTCTCGTACTACAATCAGTGCTCTGCATGGGGCGTAGCCTAAAAGGCGGGTGGCCCAACAGGTGGCACGCAGTTTAGGCCACTGACGCCAATCAGGCATCACTTTGCAGCGATCATCACCCTGTGCCCTTGGGATCTAGGGTGATTATCCCTGCATCTCTTGCATAAAGGGATGCCAGGTGGGGATAGGAGGCACACCCATTCTTCCTTCATTGTGACGCTGACCCCTGCCAAGCATCCTTTAAACTAAGAGATGTAGGGATCACCCTCACACCCCAGATGAGATGGTTATTATCCATACAGGTCTTTAGTAAAGGGATGACTAGCAGGAGTCAGCGCCACATCTTTCCTTCATTAACAGTGGTGCCGACCCCCGCCAGGCATCCCTTTAACTAAGAAATGAAGAAATAATTTGCGGGTGATCGCTGCATATGTTACTTAAAGGGATGCCTGGCTGGCTACAGTGCCACCATTAAGGAAGAAAAGGTCAGGACGTAGAAGCCAAGTCCTTTTTTTCCTAAAGCCTGAAGCTCTTGTGCATGAGCGAGAGCTTCGGGCTTCTAGCAGCATCGCCTTTTCTTAAATAATGGTGCTGCCAGCCCTCGCACATCTCTTAGTTAAACAGATGCCTGGCGTGGGCCGGCGCCACCATTATTGAAGAAAGGGCCTTTTTTTGTAAAGCCTAAAGCTTTGCGCAAAAGCGAGAGCTTCAGGCTTTATTTAAAAGGACTTGGCCTCTAGCAACGTCATCGGCTGGGGCTGTCAGGGGACTTTAAGGAACCCTGGCAGCGCCTGGCCCACTTAAAAGCCTGACTTTAACTGACTTGTTTTCTGTAGGTCGGGATTGAGATGCATAGAAAGAGCTGCATGCGTTAGGACTGGACTAGCAGTGTGTGCTGCAGGTCAGGATTGAGGTGCATTGGCAGAGCTGTCCTGTGTGTGAGCCTTGGGACTGGAATGATGGTTTGCAGCATGTTGCGAATGATGTGCAATGCAGAACAGTGTGAGGGCCCCAGGACGGAAATAGAAGTGTGTGCTGCAGGTCTGGATTGAGGTACATTGGCAGAGCTGTGTGTGTTCCCACATACTGATATAGCAGTGCATGCTGCTGTTCTGGGTTGAGGCACATAGGTAGAGCTGTGCGTGTGACCATCCTGCTTTTTGCAGGTCAGCTGTGGAGCATATTGGTGGGGTTGTGTGTGGGCCTTGGAATCGCAAGTTTCTTCTGAGGTGTATTGGCAGGGCCCCAGTCAGCGACATTTTTATGGGAGGGCAAAAGGGGCACTTGCCCAGGCCTCCACTTTGGAGGGGGCCCCCACAAGGCTGCCTGATCTAAAGTAAGATGCCATTGTTCACCAGACTTAAATATCACACGCCAGAAGATTTTATGGCATGTTGCTGTGTCACTTAAACTATTGCCTGTCTGTTTTGACAAGTTCATTCTGCCTCGATCAATTCATCATGTAATGCTTTCTGTGTACACTGTGGAATACATAGTGTGTGTGTTCCTTGCGGCACAACTTCTGTGGCATTCTTTCCTTCTTGTGGGAATTATGTTGATCGTGTGCAATAGCTAAAGTTGAAATCCATATTGATAAATTGAGTACCACAATGGTTCAGGAGTTAGTTCAGTGTGTTAAGCATTCATTGCAGATATTTGTGTTCATATGAAAGATTAAAAGAGCACATTCCAGCAAGGCTGGCTGAACCTTTCCTACGTCTGAAGTTTATAAACCTGCCTGCATATATACTTGGTTTTTCAGCAGAAGAGGTGCTATTATCAGCAATGTTCCTGCACCAGATAGGCGTTGCTATAAGAACTAACATGCCTTTCGTATGGTGAAGGTCTAGAAATTGGTGTGCTCAGATGGGGTGTTGTAAAACCTAGGCAATCCCCTCCAAAGATGAGCAGAAACTGTTAGTCCAAGAGGTGAATAAAAAAACTGCGCAACCAAAGTGTTCATGCTTGTATCCTGGCTTTGCCAGCAGACAATACAGTGATCCTGGTCAAATCATATAATATCTCTTGCATTACTCTGCTGTCTTCTGTGAGGTTTGCCTCCTCGCATATTCGTGGCATCGTTTAGCTCATTACTTGATCTTTCTTCTTATGTAGGCCATTTGACTGGAAGGGGTGGTAGACAGGAGAGAGCGGACCAGATGTTGTAGGCCTTAGGC
The DNA here is from genome assembly GCF_040938575.1 of Ambystoma mexicanum. Classification (NCBI taxonomy): domain Eukaryota; kingdom Metazoa; phylum Chordata; class Amphibia; order Caudata; family Ambystomatidae; genus Ambystoma; species Ambystoma mexicanum. The sequence goes on along the minus strand of NC_090929.1, from coordinate 1,674,933,862 downwards.
AAGCATATTTTAAGGTCTGCTCATTTGAGACAAAAAACATTTTGCTTTTAGAATAAAAGTCAAAAGTTGTTTTGCACATTTATGAATGACAATTTCACAAGCCATTGTTTTGGAAGTATTTAAAGCTTAAAAGTACAAAAGACATACCTAGATAAAATCTGTTAAAGCACATCGATTGGTATGCTGGTACTTTTCTACTTCCTTTGATGATGGAGAGAATGATGCTAGAATCATTCCCATTTTGCGTAACACCCTTCTGTAATATTTTGGTTTTAAAAATTGTCAGGTTTGGAAATGTGATGTGTGTACTTTGCAAGTCAGGTTACTGAAATTGTATTGTTTTAGTTCATGGTAACAGCTGGAAAGGAAAGTGTTCAAATGCAGAAATTGCAGAGTTGGCACAAATCCCAGCTTCACCCCTTAACCAATGTGTGATCTTGGGCATCTCATTTAATCGTGTATTGCCTAAACTCTCAGAATTGCCAGTCCCTAAACCTTTCAAAATTGTCAGCCCTTCCGGATGATTTCCTTCTCAGGGTGTGATCTTCATAAAAGCCTCACTCATGGTTTCACTGGCTATAGTGAGGCTTCCACTATAATAGCGAGCATTGATATATTGCACACCACAGGCACTTGTTCCTTTATTCTCTAATGGCAACACTATTTGAAAACCATGTCCCACTTCTAATCTCATTCTGTCTGGATAGAGACACCTTCCTGGCAGCTTCTAATCTGCATTCACTACCCATGCTATGCTATGTGCAGCTTTCTCCTTCCTTCCAGCTCCTCTCCACTACCCATGCTATGCTATACTATGCTATGTGCAGCTTTCTCCTTCCTTCCAGCTCCTCTCCACTACCCATGCTATGCTATACTATGCTATGTGCAGCTTTCTCCTTCCTTCCAGCTCCTCTCCACTACCCATGCTATGCTATACTATGCTATGTGCAGCTTTCTCCTTCCTTCCAGCTCCTCTCCACTACCCATGCTATGCTATACTATGCTATGTGCAGCTTTCTCCTTCCTTCCAGCTCCTCTCCACTACCCATGCTATGCTATACTATGCTATGTGCAGCTTTCTCCTTCCTTCCAGCTCCTCTCCACTACCCATGCTATGCTATACTATGCTATGTGCAGCTTTCTCCTTCCTTCCAGCTCCTCTCCACTACCCATGCTATGCTATACTATGCTATGTGCAGCTTTCTCCTTCCTTCCAGCTCCTCTCCACTACCCATGCTATGCTGTACTATGCTATGTGCAGCTTTCTCCTTCCTTCCAGCTCCTCTCCACTACCCATGCTATGCTGTACTATGCTATGTGCAGCTTTCTCCTTCCTTCCAGCTCCTCTCCACTACCCATGCTATGCTATACTATGCTATGTGCAGCTTTCTCCTTCCTTCCAGCTCCTCTCCACTACCCATGCTATGCTATACTATGCTATGTGCAGCTTTCTCCTTCCTTCCAGCTCCTCTCCACTATTCATGCTATGCTATGCTATGCTATGCTATGTGCAGCTTTCTCCTTCCTTCCAGCTCCTCTCCACTACCCATGCTATGCTATGCTATGCTATGTGCAGCTTTCTCCTTCCTTCCAGCTCCTCTCCACTACCCATGCTGTGCTATACTATGCTATGTGCAGCTTTCTCCTTCCTTCCAGCTCCTCTCCCCTACCCATGCTATGCTATACTATGCTATGTGCAGCTTTCTCCTCCCTTACAATTGCTCTACTCTACCCATGCTATGCTATACTATGCTATGTGCAGCTTTCTCCTTCCTTCCAGCTCCTCTCCACTACCCATGCTATGCTATACTATGCTATGTGCAGCTTTCTCCTTCCTTCCAGCTCCTCTCCACTACCCATGCTATGCTATACTATGCTATGTGCAGCTTTCTCCTTCCTTCCAGCTCCTCTCCACTACCCATGCTATGCTATACTATGCTATGTGCAGCTTTCTCCTTCCTTCCAGCTCCTCTCCACTACCCATGCTATGCTATACTATGCTATGTGCAGCTTTCTCCTTCCTTCCAGCTCCTCTCCACTACCCATGCTATGCTATACTATGCTATGTGCAGCTTTCTCCTTCCTTCCAGCTCGTCTCCACTACCCATGCTATGCTATACTATGCTATGTGCAGCTTTCTCCTTCCTTCCAGCTCCTCTCCACTACCCATGCTATGCTATACTATGCTATGTGGAGCTTTCTCCTTCCTTCCAGCTCCTCTCCAATACCCATGCTATGCTATACTATGCTATGTGCAGCTTTCTCCTTCCTTCCAGCTCCTCTCCCCTACCCATGCTATGCTATACTATGCTATGTGCAGCTTTCTCCTTCCTTCCAGCTCCTCTCCACTACCCATGCTATGCTATACTATGCTATGTGCAGCTTTCTCCTTCCTTCCAGCTCGTCTCCACTACCCATGCTATGCTATACTATGCTATGTGCAGCTTTCTCCTTCCTTCCAGCTCCTCTCCACTACCCATGCTATGCTATACTATGCTATGTGCAGCTTTCTCCTTCCTTCCAGCTCCTCTCCCCTACCCATGCTATGCTATACTATGCTATGTGCAGCTTTCTCCTTCCTTCCAGCTCCTCTCCACTACCCATGCTATGCTATACTATGCTATGTGCAGCTTTCTCCTTCCTTCCAGCTCCTCTCCACTATCCATGCTATGCTATACTATGCTATGTGCAGCTTTCTCCTTCCTTCCAGCTCCTCTCCACTACCCATGCTATGCTATACTATGCTATGTGCAGCTTTCTCCTTCCTTCCAGCTCGTCTCCACTACCCATGCTATGCTATACTATGCTATGTGCAGCTTTCTCCTTCCTTCCAGCTCCTCTCCACTACCCATGCTATGCTATACTATGCTATGTGCAGCTTTCTCCTTCCTTCCAGCTCCTCTCCACTACCCATGCTATGCTGTACTATGCTATGTGCAGCTTTCTCCTTCCTTCCAGCTCGTCTCCACTACCCATGCTATGCTATACGATGCTATGTGCAGCTTTCTCCTTCCTTCCAGCTCGTCTCCACTACCCATGCTGTGCTATACTATGCTATGTGCAGCTTTCTCCTTCCTTCCAGCTCCTCTCCACTACCCATGCTGTGCTATACTATGCTATGTGCAGCTTTCTCCTTCCTTCCAGCTCCTCTCCACTACCCATGCTATGCTATACTATGCTATGTGCAGCTTTCTCCTTCCTTCCAGCTCCTCTCCACTACCCATGCTATGCTATACTATGCTATGTGCAGCTTTCTCCTTCCTTCCAGCTCCTCTCCACTACCCATGCTATGCTATACTATGCTATGTGCAGCTTTCTCCTTCCTTCCAGCTCCTCTCCACTACCCATGCTATGCTATACTATGCTATGTGCAGCTTTCTCCTTCCTTCCAGCTCCTCTCCCCTACCCATGCTATGCTATGCTATGCTATGTGCAGCTTTCTCCTTCCTTCCAGCTCCTCTCCACTACCCATGCTATGCTATGCTATGCTATGTGCAGCTTTCTCCTTCCTTCCAGCTCCTCTCCACTACCCATGCTATGCTATGCTATGCTATGTGCAGCTTTCTCCTTCCTTCCAGCTCCTCTCCACTACCCATCCTTCCAGCTCCTCTCCACTACCCATGCTATGCTATGCTATGCGCAGCTTTCTCCTTCCTTCCAGCTCCTCTCCACTACCCATGCTATGCTATACTATGCGCAGCTTTCTCCTTCCTTCCAGCTCCTCTCCACTACCCATGCTATGCTATACTATGCTATGTGCAGCTTTCTCCTTCCTTCCAGCTCCTCTCCACTACCCATGCTATGCTATACTATGCTATGTGCAGCTTTCTCCTTCCTTCCAGCTCCTCTCCACTACCCATGCTATGCTATACTATGCTATGTGCAGCTTTCTCCTTCCTTCCAGCTCCTCTCCACTACCCATGCTATGCTATACTATGCTATGTGCAGCTTTCTCCTTCCTTCCAGCTCCTCTCCACTATCCATGCTATGCTATACTATGCTATGTGCAGCTTTCTCCTTCCTTCCAGCTCCTCTCCACTACCCATGCTATGCTATACTATGCTATGTGCAGCTTTCTCCTTCCTTCCAGCTCCTCTCCACTACCCATGCTATGCTATACTATGCTATGTGCAGCTTTCTCCTTCCTTCCAGCTCCTCTCCCCTACCCATGCTATGCTATACTATGCTATGTGCAGCTTTCTCCTTCCTTCCAGCTCCTCTCCACTACCCATGCTATGCTATACTATACTATGTGCAGCTTTCTCCTTCCTTCCAGCTCCTCTCCACTACCCATGCTATGCTATACTATGCTATGTGCAGCTTTCTCCTTCCTTCCAGCTCCTCTCCACTACCCATGCTATGCTATACTATGCTATGTGCAGCTTTCTCCTTCCTTCCAGCTCCTCTCCACTACCCATGCTATGCTATACTATGCTATGTGCAGCTTTCTCCTTCCTTCCAGCTCCTCTCCACTACCCATGCTATGCTATACTATGCTATGTGCAGCTTTCTCCTTCCTTCCAGCTCCTCTCCACTACCCATGCTATGCTATACTATGCTATGTGCAGCTTTCTCCTTCCTTCCAGCTCCTCTCCACTACCCATGCTATGCTATACTATGCTATGTGCAGCTTTCTCCTTCCTTCCAGCTCGTCTCCACTACCCATGCTATGCTATGCTATGCTATGTGCAGCTTTCTCCTTCCTTCCAGCTCGTCTCCACTACCCATGCTATGCTATGCTATGCTATGTGCAGCTTTCTCCTTCCTTCCAGCTCGTCTCCCCTACCCATGCTATGCTATGCTATGCTATGTGCAGCTTTCTCCTTCCTTCCAGCTCCTCTCCACTACCCATGCTATGCTATGCTATGCTATGTGCAGCTTTCTCCTTCCTTCCAGCTCCTCTCCACTACCCATGCTATGCTATACTATGCTATGTGCAGCTTTCTCCTTCCTTCCAGCTCCTCTCCCCTACCCATGCTATGCTATACTATGCTATGTGCAGCTTTCTCCTTCCTTCCAGCTCCTCTCCACTACCCATGCTATGCTATACTATGCTATGTGCAGCTTTCTCCTTCCTTCCAGCACCTCTCCACTACCCATGCTATGCTATACTATGCTATGTGCAGCTTTCTCCTTCCTTCCAGCTCGTCTCCACTACCCATGCTATGCTATACTATGCTATGTGCAGCTTTCTCCTTCCTTCCAGCTCCTCTCCACTACCCATGCCATGCTATACTATGCTATGTGCAGCTTTCTCCTTCCTTCTAGCTCGTCTCCACTACCCATGCTATGCTATACTATGCTATGTGCAGCTTTCTCCTTCCTTCCAGCTCCTCTCCCCTACCCATGCTATGCTATACTATGCTATGTGCAGCTTTCTCCTTCCTTCCAGCTCCTCTCCCCTACCCATGCTATGCTATGCTATGCTATGTGCAGCTTTCTCCTTCCTTCCAGCTCCTCTCCACTACCCATGCTATGCTATGCTATGCTATGTGCAGCTTTCTCCTTCCTTCCAGCTCCTCTCCACTACCCATGCTATGCTATGCTATGCTATGTGCAGCTTTCTCCTTCCTTCCAGCTCCTCTCCACTACCCATGCTATGCTATGCTATGCTATGTGCAGCTTTCTCCTTCCTTCCAGCTCCTCTCCACTACCCATGCTATGCTATGCTATGCTATGTGCAGCTTTCTCCTTCCTTCCAGCTCCTCTCCACTACCCATGCTATGCTATACTATGCTATGTGCAGCTTTCTCCTTCCTTCCAGCTCCTCTCCACTATCCATGCTATGCTATACTATGCTATGTTCAGCTTTCTCCTTCCTTCCAGCTCGTCTCCACTATCCATGCTATGCTATACTATGCTATGTGCAGCTTTCTCCTTCCTTCCAGCTCGTCTCCACTATCCATGCTATGCTATACTATGCTATGTGCAGCTTTCTCCTTCCTTCCAGCTCCTCTCCACTATCCATGCTATGCTATACTATGCTATGTGCAGCTTTCTCCTTCCTTCCAGCTCCTCTCCACTACCCATGCTATGCTATACTATGCTATGTGCAGCTTTCTCCTTCCTTCCAGCTCCTCTCCACTACCCATGCTATGCTATACTATGCTATGTGCAGCTTTCTCCTTCCTTCCAGCTCCTCTCCACTACCCATGCTATGCTATACTATGCTATGTGCAGCTTTCTCCTTCCTTCCAGCTCCTCTCCACTACCCAAGCTATGCTATACTATGCTATGTGCAGCTTTCTCCTTCCTTCCAGCTCGTCTCCACTACCCATGCTATGCTATACTATGCTATGTGCAGCTTTCTCCTTCCTTCCAGCTCGTCTCCACTACCCATGCTATGCTATACTATGCTATGTGCAGCTTTCTCCTTCCTTCCAGCTCCTCTCCACTACCCATGCTATGCTATACTATGCTATGTGCAGCTTTCTCCTTCCTTCCAGCTCCTCTCCCCTACCCATGCTATGCTATACTATGCTATGTGCAGCTTTCTCCTTCCTTCCAGCTCCTCTCCCCTACCCATGCTATGCTATACTATGCTATGTGCAGCTTTCTCCTTCCTTCCAGCTCCTCTCCCCTACCCATGCTATGCTATACTATGCTATGTGCAGCTTTCTCCTTCCTTCCAGCTCCTCTCCACTACCCATGCTATGCTATACTATGCTATGTGCAGCTTTCTCCTTCCTTCCAGCTCCTCTCCACTACCCATGCTATGCTATACTATGCTATGTGCAGCTTTCTCCTTCCTTCCAGCTCCTCTCCACTATCCATGCTATGCTATACTATGCTATGTGCAGCTTTCTCCTTCCTTCCAGCTCCTCTCCACTACCCATGCTATGCTATACTATGCTATGTGCAGCTTTCTCCTTCCTTCCAGCTCCGTCTCCACTACCCATGCTATGCTATACTATGCTATGTGCAGCTTTCTCCTTCCTTCCAGCTCCTCTCCACTACCCATGCTATGCTATACTATGCTATGTGCAGCTTTCTCCTTCCTTCCAGCTCCTCTCCACTACCCATGCTATGCTATACTATGCTATGTGCAGCTTTCTCCTTCCTTCCAGCTCCTCTCCCCTACCCATGCTATGCTATACTATGCTATGTGCAGCTTTCTCCTTCCTTCCAGCTCCTCTCCACTACCCATGCTATGCTATACTATGCTATGTGCAGCTTTCTCCTTCCTTCCAGCTCCTCTCCACTATCCATGCTATGCTATACTATGCTATGTGCAGCTTTCTCCTTCCTTCCAGCTCCTCTCCACTACCCATGCTATGCTATACTATGCTATGTGCAGCTTTCTCCTTCCTTCCAGCTCCTCTCCACTACCCATGCTATGCTATACTATGCTATGTGCAGCTTTCTCCTTCCTTCCAGCTCGTCTCCACTACCCATGCTATGCTATACTATGCTATGTGCAGCTTTCTCCTTCCTTCCAGCTCCTCTCCACTACCCATGCTATGCTATACTATGCTATGTGCAGCTTTCTCCTTCCTTCCAGCTCCTCTCCACTACCCATGCTATGCTATACTATGCTATGTGCAGCTTTCTCCTTCCTTCCAGCTCCTCTCCACTACCCATGCTATGCTATACTATGCTATGTGCAGCTTTCTCCTTCCTTCCAGCTCGTCTCCACTACCCATGCTATGCTATGCTATGCTATGTGCAGCTTTCTCCTTCCTTCCAGCTCCTCTCCACTACCCATGCTATGCTATGCTATGCTATGTGCAGCTTTCTCCTTCCTTCCAGCTCCTCTCCACTACCCATGCTATGCTATGCTATGCTATGTGCAGCTTTCTCCTTCCTTCCAGCTCCTCTCCACTACCCATGCTATGCTATGCTATGCTATGTGCAGCTTTCTCCTTCCTTCCAGCTCCTCTCCACTATCCATGCTATGCTATACTATGCTATGTGCAGCTTTCTCCTTCCTTCCAGCTCCTCTCCACTACCCATGCTATGCTATACTATGCTATGTGCAGCTTTCTCCTTCCTTCCAGCTCCTCTCCCCTACCCAGGCTATGCTATACTATGCTATGTGCAGCTTTCTCCTTCCTTCCAGCTCCTCTCCACTACCCATGCTATGCTATACTATGCTATGTGCAGCTTTCTCCTTCCTTCCAGCTCGTCTCCACTACCCATGCTATGCTATACTATGCTATGTGCAGCTTTCTCCTTCCTTCCAGCTCGTCTCCACTACCCATGCTATGCTATACTATGCTATGTGCAGCTTTCTCCTTCCTTCCAGCTCCTCTCCACTACCCATGCTATGCTATACAATGCTATGTGCAGCTTTCTCCTTCCTTCCAGCTCCTCTCCACTACCCATGCTATGCTATACTATGCTATGTGCAGCTTTCTCCTTCCTTCCAGCTCCTCTCCACTACCCATGCTATGCTATACTATGCTATGTGCAGCTTTCTCCTTCCTTCCAGCTCCTCTCCACTACCCATGCTATGCTATACTATGCTATGTGCAGCTTTCTCCTTCCTTCCAGCTCCTCTCCACTATCCCATGCTATGCTATACTATGCTATGTGGAAGCTTTCTCCTTCCTTCCAGCTCCTCTCCACTATCCATGCTATGCTATGCTATGTGCAGCTTTCTCCTTCCTTCCAGCTCCTCTCCACTACCCATTCTATGCTATGCTATGCTATGTGCAGCTTTCTCCTTCCTTCCAGCTCCTCTCCACTACCCATGCTATGCTATGCTATGCTATGTGCAGCTTTCTCCTTCCTTCCAGCTCCTCTCCACTACCCATGCTATGCTATACTATGCTATGTGCAGCTTTCTCCTTCCTTCCAGCTCCTCTCCACTATCCATGCTATGCTATACTATGCTATGTGCAGCTTTCTCCTTCCTTCCAGCTCCTCTCCCCTACCCATGCTATGCTATACTATGCTATGTGCAGCTTTCTCCTTCCTTCCAGCTCCTCTCCACTACCCATGCTATGCTATGCTATGCTATGTGCAGCTTTCTCCTTCCTTCCAGCTCCTCTCCACTACCCATGCTATGCTATGCTATGCTATGTGCAGCTTTCTCCTTCCTTCCAGCTCCTCTCCACTACCCATGCTATGCTATACTATGCTATGTGCAGCTTTCTACTTCCTTCCAGCTCCTCTCCACTACCCATGCTATGCTATACTATGTGCAGCTTTCTACTTCCTTCCAGCTCCTCTCCACTACCCATGCTATGCTATACTATGCTATGTGCAGCTTTCTCCTTCCTTCCAGCTCCTCTCCACTACCCATGCTATGCTGTGCTATGCTATGTGCAGCTTTCTCCTTCCTTCCAGCTCCTCTCCACTACCCATGCTATGCTGTGCTATGCTATGTGCAGCTTTCTCCTTCCTTCCAGCTCCTCTCCACTACCCATGCTATGCTATACTATGCTATGTGCAGCTTTCTCCTTCCTTCCAGCTCCTCTCCACTATCCATGCTATGCTATACTATGCTATGTGCAGCTTTCTCCTTCCTTCCAGCTCCTCTCCACTACCCATGCTATGCTATACTATGCTATGTGCAGCTTTCTCCTTCCTTCCAGCTCCTCTCCACTACCCATGCTATGCTATACTATGCTATGTGCAGCTTTCTCCTTCCTTCCAGCTCCTCTCCCCTACCCATGCTATGCTATACTATGCTATGTGCAGCTTTCTCCTTCCTTCCAGCTCGTCTCCCCTACCCATGCTATGCTATACTATGCTATGTGCAGCTTTCTCCTTCCTTCCAGCTCCTCTCCACTACCCATGCTATGCTATACTATGCTATGTGCAGCTTTCTCCTTCCTTCCAGCTCCTCTCCACTATCCATGCTATGCTATACTATGCTATGTGCAGCTTTCTCCTTCCTTCCAGCTCGTCTCCACTACCCATGCTATGCTATACTATGCTATGTGCAGCTTTCTCCTTCCTTCCAGCTCCTCTCCACTACCCATGCTATGCTATACTATGCTATGTGCAGCTTTCTCCTTCCTTCCAGCTCCTCTCCACTACCCATGCTATGCTATACTATGCTATGTGCAGCTTTCTCCTTCCTTCCAGCTCGTCTCCACTACCCATGCTATGCTATACTATGCTATGTGCAGCTTTCTCCTTCCTTCCAGCTCCTCTCCACTACCCATGCTATGCTATACTATGCTATGTGCAGCTTTCTCCTTCCTTCCAGCTCCTCTCCACTACCCATGCTATGCTATACTATGCTATGTGCAGCTTTCTCCTTCCTTCCAGCTCCTCTCCACTACCCATGCTATGCTATACTATGCTATGTGCAGCTTTCTCCTTCCTTCCAGCTCCTCTCCACTACCCATGCTATGCTATACTATGCTATGTGCAGCTTTCTCCTTCCTTCCAGCTCCTCTCCACTACCCATGCTATGCTATACTATGCTATGTGCAGCTTTCTCCTTCCTTCCAGCTCCTCTCCACTACCCATGCTATGCTATGCTATGTGCAGCTTCTCTTCCTACCTCTCACTCCTCTATCCTATGTGCAGCTTTCTCCTTCCTTCCAGCTCCTCTCCACTACCCATGCTATGCTATACTATGCTATGTGCAGCTTTCTCCTTCCTTCCAGCTCCTCTCCACTACCCATGCTATGCTATACTATGCTATGTGCAGCTTTCTCCTTCCTTCCAGCTCCTCTCCACTACCCATGCTATGCTATACTATGCTATGTGCAGCTTTCTCCTTCCTTCCAGCTCCTCTCCACTACCCATGCTATGCTATACTATGCTATGTGCAGCTTTCTCCTTCCTTCCAGCTCCTCTCCACTACCCATGCTATGCTATACTATGCTATGTGCAGCTTTCTCCTTCCTTCCAGCTCCTCTCCACTACCCATGCTATGCTATACTATGCTATGTGCAGCTTTCTCCTTCCTTCCAGCTCCTCTCCACTACCCATGCTATGCTATACTATGCTATGTGCAGCTTTCTCCTTCCTTCCAGCTCCTCTCCACTACCCATGCTATGCTATACTATGCTATGTGCAGCTTTCTCCTTCCTTCCAGCTCCTCTCCACTATCCCATGCTATGCTATACTATGCTATGTGCAGCTTTCTCCTTCCTTCCAGCTCCTCTCCACTACCCATGCTATGCTATACTATGCTATGTGCAGCTTTCTCCTTCCTTCCAGCTCCTCTCCACTACCCATGCTATGCTATACTATGCTATGTGCAGCTTTCTCCTTCCTTCCAGCTCCTCTCCACTACCCATGCTATGCTATACTATGCTATGTGCAGCTTTCTCCTTCCTTCCAGCTCCTCTCCACTACCCATGCTATGCTATACTATGCTATGTGCAGCTTTCTCCTTCCTTCCAGCTCCTCTCCACTACCCATGCTATGCTATACTATGCTATGTGCAGCTTTCTCCTTCCTTCCAGCTCCTCTCCACTACCCATGCTATGCTATACTATGCTATGTGCAGCTTTCTCCTTCCTTCCAGCTCCTCTCCACTACCCATGCTATGCTATACTATGCTATGTGCAGCTTTCTCCTTCCTTCCAGCTCCTCTCCACTACCCATGCTATGCTATACTATGCTATGTGCAGCTTTCTCCTTCCTTCCAGCTCCTCTCCACTACCCATGCTATGCTATACTATGCTATGTGCAGCTTTCTCCTTCCTTCCAGCTCCTCTCCACTACCCATGCTATGCTATACTATGCTATGTGCAGCTTTCTCCTTCCTTCCAGCTCCTCTCCACTACCCATGCTATGCTATACTATGCTATGTGCAGCTTTCTCCTTCCTTCCAGCTCCTCTCCACTACCCATGCTATGCTATACTATGCTATGTGCAGCTTTCTCCTTCCTTCCAGCTCCTCTCCACTACCCATGCTATGCTATACTATGCTATGTGCAGCTTTCTCCTTCCTTCCAGCTCCTCTCCACTACCCATGCTATGCTATACTATGCTATGTGCAGCTTTCTCCTTCCTTCCAGCTCCTCTCCACTACCCATGCTATGCTATACTATGCTATGTGCAGCTTTCTCCTTCCTTCCAGCTCCTCTCCACTACCCATGCTATGCTATACTATGCTATGTGCAGCTTTCTCCTTCCTTCCAGCTCCTCTCCACTACCCATGCTATGCTATACTATGCTATGTGCAGCTTTCTCCTTCCTTCCAGCTCCTCTCCACTACCCATGCTATGCTATACTATGCTATGTGCAGCTTTCTCCTTCCTTCCAGCTCCTCTCCACTACCCATGCTATGCTATACTATGCTATGTGCAGCTTTCTCCTTCCTTCCAGCTCCTCTCCACTACCCATGCTATGCTATACTATGCTATGTGCAGCTTTCTCCTTCCTTCCAGCTCCTCTCCACTACCCATGCTATGCTATACTATGCTATGTGCAGCTTTCTCCTTCCTTCCAGCTCCTCTCCACTACCCATGCTATGCTATACTATGCTATGTGCAGCTTTCTCCTTCCTTCCAGCTCCTCTCCACTACCCATGCTATGCTATACTATGCTATGTGCAGCTTTCTCCTTCCTTCCAGCTCCTCTCCACTACCCATGCTATGCTATACTATGCTATGTGCAGCTTTCTCCTTCCTTCCAGCTCCTCTCCACTACCCATGCTATGCTATACTATGCTATGTGCAGCTTTCTCCTTCCTTCCAGCTCCTCTCCACTACCCATGCTATGCTATACTATGCTATGTGCAGCTTTCTCCTTCCTTCCAGCTCCTCTCCACTACCCATGCTATGCTATACTATGCTATGTGCAGCTTTCTCCTTCCTTCCAGCTCCTCTCCACTACCCATGCTATGCTATACTATGCTATGTGCAGCTTTCTCCTTCCTTCCAGCTCCTCTCCACTACCCATGCTATGCTATACTATGCTATGTGCAGCTTTCTCCCTCTTCCAGCTCCTCTCCACTACCCATGCT